>NW_027153145.1:36459-45469 GCF_002600585.1 Cystoisospora suis
ATTGTTGCCACAGTCGGAGAACAACACCAGCTCACTGGCACCACGGAAAAATGAGTAGAGTGCCTATTTCACTGAACGAAGGAAATGTTGACAGTAGCTGGGTGTGTCGAGAACTTGCGCCCCTGTCCCCCCCCACTACGACCGCACGTACTCTATACAACGAACGGGGAGGTCGTCCGCCCTCAGGCGACATGAGCCGCCCTTCTGTTTTGAATTCGATCTTGAGCACTGTGCAGTGCCGGAGGGCTCGCCTGCCCTAGGAATTCGCCCGCTTTCATATGAAACACTCAAGAACACCGACCTCATAGCAGTCCTACACGGGACACCTCCAGTCCCAGTGAAGTGAGAGGTTTTCTCAAGCGCAGTCGATCTAAGGGTTTCGGACTAGTAACAAACGACACTGCAAAGGCACCACCCAGGTTTTCGAATTAAGCCGTCGCCAGATTCTCGAAACCATAGGACTCAGGCAGAATAGGGGACGAACTGTACTCTTTGGACACTTCTCGACCCCTCTGATTTACACCGGACTACCGAAGATCTTTGCCCAGAAGGCGAATTCTGGGAACAACGGCATCTGTCTCGCCCTTGTCCGTGGGTCGCGCACGCCCTGCACCGTCTTTCCCCTACCCGGCGGATACACAAGAGGGACATTTCGCCCTCGTAGCACGTTGGCAATGAAAGAACGGAACGGGCCAGCCGGCTCTCCACCACCGGCGAGGACAACAGGTACTGCGCCCAAACGGGTAGCCAACGACTCCTGCCGAGAATTCAGGAACATTCGCCTGTTCGCATCTTTTCTTTCTGTTGACTGCTTGTCCGTGTACCAATTGCTTTAGAGGAAGGCCCGGAAGAAGAAACCCATTGTCTCGAACCCTACTCCTACCGACTTGTGAACTAAGGAACCGACCAGGTGGTGCGCACGCCAGGCTGAAGCCGATCAAAAGATCCTCCCACGTTCCCAAGACCAAACACAACGACATACCTCCAAATCGAAAAACACGTAGAGACACTGAGTCGGCAGGTAACCGCATCGCACTGCCCCAGAAACAACCATCACCTAAAAGAATACTTCGTGACGGTTGGGATACGAGCACCTTCGCCCAGATGCAGCAACATTGCCCACCCCAATTTCGACTGCTGTTTTGCGAGCTAGAGGGGCGCATGCATGGAAAAAAAAGGACTTCTTGACACGCATAATGCGCTCAGACACGCGCGACGAATCAATCCAGCAATTTCAGTATAAAAGCGAATGCAGTCAGGTCAAGCTGCCGGGCAGCCGAGAGAGGACACACCACGCCTACGGGTACTAAAAAGTACATGGAGGAGCATCGCCGTACACAGCACAGGAAACGTCATGGCGTCCACAACTTTGGGATGCCCACACACAGCAAACGCGGATGACTGTAGCAATGGAATAATGCTAGGCAGTACTGTACTGAAGTGGAAATCTGGGGCTGCACGCATTCGCCACTCACGCGACCAGAGTGTACAGAAAAAAGAAGACCGCGAACTGTGGCCTTCCTTGGTGGCCGAAACAACAGCCTCCGAGACATGAGACAGGGCTCCGATGACGTCCTTTCTGTCATGAAAGCGCAAACAAAAACCACACCACCACTTTCCGAGGACACTGCTGCAGGACCGTGATTTGTAGCTGGGACGCATAGCAGATCGTCTCGCTGTCCAGACAGCCGTCTGCTGCTATGTCACCCAATTTCATCACCGAACAAAAAAAAAAAAAGCGGGATAAGTCGAGACCATGTTTATGTGATGATGTAGTAGTAGTTAAGCATCCACTTGGGGCCCACACTGTGCAAGAGTCTGATTGACCGTCACGATAAACACGGGCCCGCCTGCACCGTTTAAAGCGCTGCGAGCCCCTGCCGCAACCTGCAGGCGTAGTGGAGCTCTCCCCCATATTACAAGAAAAAACCCTCGACTCTTGCTTTGCCCGTACAATTAACCCCCCAGCAGAGCTGAGCGCCAAACTACCAGTTCGGCGTCCCGGTCAAGAAAAGAACATTAGAAAGGGGAAGAACAGCGACGTGTCCACCGGAAAAAATAGTGCACCGTGGTGCTACATACGAGGTGTGAGACGTACCAACCTACTCGGGCCTCACCTAGGATACATGCGTGTAACGATACACGGATGAAATCAAATGTTCTCCAGGCCGCGTGCCAGTCAATAATGCTGCGCGTAAATCTTTGAACTTTCAGATGCAACCAGCATGACTGCCCGCCGACATTGGGGTTCACAGCTGCGAACCCCTGTCCACTTGCCTTGAGGTGGCAGCAATAGAGCAGTAAGCACAGCCAAGAGAACCTTCGTACACAATACACCCCTTCCTTCTATTTGGCTCGCCTTGCGTTTTGAACCAACACTCCGAGTGCTGTTCGGCCACTCAGTACTCACTGACTACATTTCCACTCCACCTACTGGTCCCCTCGGGTGCTACGCCTTCCACCATCAACCAACCCCAGGCTCTGCAGGAGCGTGACTGCTTCCTGCAGACTCACGCCCCCTTCTCTCTCATGCATGTGGGCACTACGACCGCCCTCTTGCTTGTCAGTCGCCCGTGCTGCGCTTTCATCGGACTGGATACTTGGGCAGAAGAGAGGAGCTGATGCTTTCATTTCCTGGCAAAAGCCGTCCCCGGCGTCCCCCCTCAAAGCCTGGCAAAGTGACATGAAACTGTCATTCGAGACACCGTCAACTGAGGATGCAACGGCAAACGAGTTTACGTCATTAGTCTCCAAATACCTCTCCATCTCCTCGGCTGCCAGCAGATACGGGAGACTCATTCGCTTCTTACCCCCAAAATCTCCCTCGCCTCTTACGCCTACTTCCGCCCTGCTGCCCCTGACCATTTCCCCTGCCTCGGGGGGGGTGAGTGCTACCGGCAGAGGAGACAACGACCCTTGTCTTGTTTCATCATCCAGCAGCGTCGAGACCTTCAGTAACGACCCTAAGCGATCTGCGCTCTCTTCCAAACTAGCACACGTGGATGACGAGTCTGGTGTGCCACTACCGGCAGTGCGGCCAGTGGATACACGATTGTTCAGATAATGACCGAGACCTACACTGCCCAAGCCGGACAAGGCTGGGGACAGGGAAACTGGTGACGCGCTACCACCCTCCCTGAGACCGGCTCTTTTCCCCAAAGCATACAAAGCCGCATGCTCATGTGCGTACTCATCCTCCTGGCACACGTCACGCGGTCCCAAGTTACAGCATGGAACAGGCATGGCCGCGACCTGCATGGTCGCTTTCCCACCGCGACCCGCTTCATGAATCGCCGAACTGGCTCTCACCGTGCCTGACGGAAGCACGGTCCCACACGCAGATGTCGCCGTATTGCTGCTAGCGGACGAAAGACCCGCCATTTTTGAGAGGGGTGCATTCAGTCTGGGTTTAGCAGAGCTGGCAAGAGCGGACGCTACTGCCTGCGTTTGCTGCGAGTTTAGCAGCGGCAGGCCTTCCGCGAGATGCTGAGCAACAACGGACAGGACCAGTTCCGGAGCATGAGGGGCCAAACCTATAAGCAGCTTGAAAAAGTCTTCCCCCTGAGATGACACACTCCCCGCCTCCGCTGCTGCCACGGGCAGACCGCCACTCCCGGATGGTGTCATCCCACGGAAATAATCAGTGGAGATGGGCACTTCCTTGTACATGGTAGGCTCTTCCTGGTCTTCATCTGAAGACAGCGTACCCGGATGAGGCATACTGCTCCTACCCGAGGGTAACGATTTTGAAGCGTTGCTGACCATTGGCTTCCGCTGATTGAGGGACGAGTTCGCGCCCCGACGGCCCTTGCGGCGAGACGGCGTGTCTCCGCCCTTGGGCGACTGACCTACTGCTTGAAGAAGTGCTTGGAGCCGCTGTTGCCCTCCTTTCGATTGATCTGCTGCCCCTTTTAAGGCACGGAGAGCTCCTGCTTCCGCCTCGCTACGGAAATCGCGAGACCCGTTGGCATGCGCGAGCAGCCGATAGAAACGCAATTCCTCCTCCCCGTGTGCATGATTGCAACCTTCACCAGCCTAGAGAAGCACAACAGCGGCAGAACAGCAAGCGAGTTTGTGCAACACCTTGCACGCCCTTCACCACAGTTGTTCAGGCCAATCTAGTACACCACAGAATCATGAGACGACACAGGGTGCAGTAAGTACTTGGTCAGGTTTCTGGCCGTCTGCACGAGCGCCTGTCTTACGTGTGAGGTATTCACGTGCGGGAAAACAGGGCGCAGAATCAGAAGACACGTTGATCTCACCTTGCACTTTCCGCGGTTCCATTTCAGGCACATGTTTGTTTTGAACATGTTGGCAGTGTGTCGAATCTCGGCCTTAGAGTGAGCAAAACGGCACTGCTCCCCGTTAGCTCGTGGACAAGGAGCTCCACTCGTCAAAACACTGGGACACAATCGCGTACGATCGAGGACAGGAGGGGGTCTCAATTCTTCTTCAGAATGCGCGAAGGTGCACGAGTCACCTAAGGGGCAGCTCCGGTTGCGTTGTCGAGGGCACATGCGGGTCTTGTGGAACACGCTCCGACGATTTGCTAAGATAATGCCCTTCAAGGGCACCTCGTCGGTAAGCGACGCTGCCTTCGCCGTGGCCAGCAAGCTTGCGATGTTAGAAGCCGTATCCTTGTTACACGGCGGACTGGCAGTTCCGGTAGCCCCTCCCTCGGGGAAGCAAGACGGCTCGGCCGGTCGAGCCTGTCCCTTCCCACCACGCTTCCGATGCTTCTTCTCCGCCACGCTACTGTTGCTATGCCCACATTCATCTAAGATATTTGGGCGGATACGGACAGGAGGCGAGAGAAAAGGCATGGCAGGGTTTTTCTTGCTGGCGAGCGGAACTCCCAGGGACGGAGACGCGCGCATCGTATATCCCCGTTGAGACATCTTCGGACACGGCCCGACGCAGTCCAGGACTCAACTTACACACGCTACTAAAGTTATAGCCAATCGGGTTCGATAGCGAATATGGAGACTTCCACGCCCAGATGAAAGATTCGACCTGAATGACTAGTCCGGGTTGTTTGTAGACCGACGACTGAGGGAACCACTAGACAATAACGGAAAACGCGCTATCCAAAAGATAAAAAAAAAACGTCCTTGCAGACTATACACTGAAATCGGTGCAGCACAGCACATCGCTGACAAAGGAGCGTACGAGGGTCGGCCGTTTTCGAACCGCCTTCAGCTTTGTCCCCCTGTGTCAGAAGCGGGGTGCAGTCGCCTCAGAATATAGGCACGGGAGCTGGTTTCAATCTACAGTTCGCATATAAGAGGTCATGAAAATAAAGCCTCGGAGCAAAGTGTAGTTCCTAAGGTTCTGCTTGCCGTGGGCAGTGGGAGACCTATACGCATCAGAATGGGTCACACCTGGGAGGCTTAAGCAGGCAATGAATCCAAAAGAGAAAAAAGACCAGCAACCTTCAAACTGCACTGACCCGGATTCATGCAATCTGCCAAAACCTTTAGTGATGGAAGATGCCGTGGCCGCCGCAGCAACGAAAGAGAGAGGGGGCCGCACTAACGACGGGCGAAGACAGATACTCGCAGGTCCAGTGGAACGCCTACCCTATACCACTGCTTCCCTACCTCACCTCCTTCATCACGCTGAAGGTGGAAGAAAAAACGTAATTTTCCCTACTAGGATTCTCCTACTCCGTAGGTTTTGTGTTCAGTGTACGACTGGTCACTCTTCGGCGAGCTACGCAAGGCACCGTTACCTGGCCCGGCACGCAGAATGTTTAAGGGGGCCTTCCGTGGCGTTCGGCCGTCAACTCTGTTCCGCTTAAAGAAAAGCACCACCCAAATCGCCTGTCACAGACAAGAACTCGGGGAAAAAATAACGAGCCAAAGCTGTGTCATGATGAGCGACCCTACAGGCCTACGGTACAACTGCGGGGAAAAGTCTGCTGCGGGACGGCGGAAGCACCACAGCTCCCCTGTGCACCTGTCCGCTGCCGGAGAACCCGGTCGCCTCGGACTGCGCCGCGCCGCCGGATGACGCATCCTCGGCCGAACGATCCCCGCAGCCCGCTTCCCCGCGTCCGGAGTCCCCGGAGAGCAAGGAGGGAAGGGAGTTCAGTCTCCTCACCAGCTGTTAACGACCCTTGGCGACACAGCTCGACTACGGTAATCAGCTGCCCCACAAACTGACACGCCTCTTGGCAAGCTCGGACGGGTTAAGGAGTGAGTGCAAAGTGGCAACATACCTGCGCAGTGACGTCGTATTGTTCGATCCCCAATCTAGAGAGCCTCACTGGTCTTAGCCTGTCGCGAGCGCGCACGCCTCATGAGGCGGCTGCAGGACCACGTCGCCGACGCTTCCATACTTTACTGTTAGTTCTCCGGCGCTGCGACTCGCGAAGCAGCCCTGACAACTATCATACGGACAATACTGTGCAGCGCCGTTCACCTTTCTGGTCTTTCGTGATGTGTGTCATAATCCGCAGCTCCCCCCTCTTTAATAGAGAAATATCTTGTACATCACCCGATCTTCCTCGCCGCTTCAGCATTTTCTGGTAGATCGAGGAGCGTACCTATAGAGGACGCCGCACCTACCTTAAGTGGTGTATAGCTGGCTCCCTAACGGAGGCACAATACGCATCACAGTTACCAACGGAGAGGCATAGGAGCCGGCTCAGCGGCTGTCGTTCGCAGCACGGCTCTCAGCACACCGCTCAGCCCACACAGCGGCGGCAAAGAGTCGCGTCACTGGCGTCACCCTACACCCGCTTCTAAACTGAAGGAGTCCAGACTGCACTGTAATGTGGACTAGGATCCGCTTAACCATTCCCTGAGGGCAGGTCTGTACTCCTTGTAGCCTTCGTAGTAATGAGTCTTGTCAGCTCCTTTTGACTGTGACTTCCCAAATCCCTCTTATCTCCTCGGGCCTTCACATCCTCCCACAGATAGGTTGCTGATCCTTAAATATTGTTGGCTCTACACATGTAGACAAAACGTCGAGCCTCTGGATGTGTTCTTTCATGAGGTAACTCAGCTTGCCCGCAGCACTTATATTTGAACAGTCAGCCACTGCATTGTTTAACAGACGTATATAATCTTTCACAGACCCGTGTCGATTCACTTTCTTCAGTTTCTCTTTTCGCTTCTCACCCCTTAAAAGCCTCCCGTGCCTTGCTACGCTGACGTCACGTCCCGAGGGCCGAGATGCACTCTCTAACAGCCAAGAGAGTGGAAGCTACCAGCCCAAGAGATTGCGAGTCTTCGGCGGCCGCTGTCGGGCTCGGAAAAGCAAGCAAAGTGCACGGAGCGCCTGAACACGAGCCGTACGGTCGCGGAAGCAATATCAGGCCCTCCCGATCTAGTCTTTGGGAGCCGCGAGCCCCTGCACTTTTACTGGGGACAACCTCATGAAAGTACCATGAAAATACGGCAGTGGACTAGATATTCGTGGACTAATATGAAACTTCTCCAAGGTTTTCTGATAGTATCCGAAAAGCGATCAAGGCCGAAAAGCTGCCAAAGAGAAAGACCCCGGATTACTGACAGGAACTATTCCTCCCAAGTGTGGTTATCGGGTGCGAACGGGCAAGAGCGTACTGTCCCATACTGCCGGTTGTCGGGCGCCACGTATACAGGCCGGTAGCGAGCACGGTGAACAGGGTGGCAAGCTTGTCCCCCCCCTTGTACACGCAAAACTGACAAACTTCTACACCCCACCGCAAGTGCGTGGCAGACCCCAGTTTTTCCCCACCACACCTGAACCGTGCGGATAGTGGTGGAGACGCAGCAGCCTTCCTGTTTAGTCCATATATGTTGTCCTTAGAGGAAGAGGCGGCGCTGAATATCCAGCTGAACAGGACGGCTCCCGCAGCCAGCGCAGGCCTCCACGCCCTTTACATTCAGTCCTTCTAATTGGGGGCACAAGGAATCGGAGCTATTCGGTGCCTTTGAGCGTGTCGCTGCACAGTACTGCCGCACTTCAAGGAGCCGCCTGCATCAGCTGAGGCATGTAGTGTATGAGCGGCGCCAGAGCTTGGAACCACGCGTCGCGTCTTTCCGTGAACCGCCGGACGCGAACCAGTTACACACACCAGGCGGCTGAACCCTCAGGACAGGTAATACCAGGGAAAGTCTTCCACTGTCTAACAGATAACAACGTCTCCAGTAGTCGGGAGTCCTGTCGAAACTGCGGAACTCGGGCCGGACCAGTTCTCGAACGGAAGGGAGGTCCACTCTGCCGGGTCCCGCCGAGGTTCGTGTGTCCGAGAAAAAAAGGCTCTGACTTCCTGGTCTGCTTTTGTGTGTGCAATGCCTAGTTTGCAAAGCTAGTGCGGTGGGCCATCGTTGGTTCTCCGCAACCCTCTCTGCGGACTGCGAACCTCCTCTAAATTCAACAACAACGTCGCCACACAGTTGTACACAGGAAAGCTGCAGCAACTGGAACATCCTTGAAATGCAAAGCACGGGCCGAGTGCTGAGGTTCCATCGTGCGCGAGCATAAAATAAGAGCAGGCAGAATTAACATCGTCAACGAGGTCAAGCTCATAGCGTCTCCCCCCAATGCGACGAGGTGTCGAACTCATACCACCTTGCAGACGACACACCGTCCGTGTGCACCCCCGTTATTCTGTGCTGCATCAGCCGCTTAGCAACCACTCTCACCTATACCGTACTTGCCCATGGTCTAGGCGCGCTCCAACTGCTTCTGGCGAGCACTGTGGCACAGCTGGTACCAGGCCTGTACACAAAAAGAGAGAGAACGCCCACACATGCGAAACCGGTGAGAGTGGTTGCTGATGTTGCTGATATAGAAGAGAATAGGGGGGGGTAAACTGCAAGGCAAATTCCAGCTATTTCCCGAAATTCAACGCGTCTCCCAGAGATCCCTGGCTACGTTCGGTCAGTCCCCTACCGACGCCCTAGAGGCCACGACATCGGCCTCGACTTGGGCTCACGAGGGATGGTTGCCTGATGCTCGTCGGCATCTGGTGTGCGGCATGGTGGCAGACCCACTGATGAACGAGGTCAGTTCG
>NW_027153145.1:45499-46751 GCF_002600585.1 Cystoisospora suis
CTCCCGGCACCTTAGCGCGGCGAGCTTCTTCGCGCCGACGGCGAGGGTGACGCCATTACTTGCTGAGTGATATGGCTGTGATTTCGACAATCGAGACGCCTGGTGATTTCAATCCCAGGCAAGCGGGGAGTCAGTCGCCGTTGGACGCCTCCTGGCTCAGGAAAGAGCATCAGCGAAAAGGGACGGCAGAATGCATGGAGCTCGGGGTATTTAGCGGGCACATTCGACGTGGTGGGGGAACTCGAAATAGGGGGACAGCGAGACGGCAAGCAGGACCACGAAGGAGGAGCCTGATTGCCCTTTCCAATAGCGCTTTGAGAGGGGAAACTGAACTGTACTCTGTCGTCGCTGAGACTGCAGCTCTCACTGAGAATGGTGTCAGCATCTATCCGGAGGGCAGAATCGCATATCCCTCTTTCAAGAATGACATTCGCATACCTAAAGAACTACGGCAACTGCTGACCTCGCCGCGCTCGGAGACGTGCCACGTGAAACATGATTTTCCAGTGCTTGACGCTCGCCTCCTCCACCGGATGGATCCGGCTGTGGGCGAGGCGCTGCTTTTTGGTGGACGGTGTTCTCTAGGTGGGTCTCAAACTCACGTGACGATGTAATCCAGTACTCTACGCAAGTGTGGTGCGACGGGCTGGCAACGTGGTCGTGTGCTGTGGACGGAAGCTGATATGTGGCCGCTAGGCACAAACAGAAGGGCACTGATGCGTCTTTCTCGGATGTGGCACATTCGCGAGTACGAGGCACCCTACCATTGTCTGCGCCTGCGTTTGTTGCCCAGGTGGCAGGTACATTGCCGTTGAGATCAAAAGCATATCAGTGAGTGGCGGGAAAAAGACAATCTGGATTAGTCCTCAGGACATCTGAAGGTGGACCCCCCTTGAGTTGCCATTTATGGTCCCCTTCGAAACTTTAGTAGTCCGAGGATTCCAAGACAAACCTCGCTTCGGAGGCCGGGCAGTTCTTACTTGTCTAGAGGCCGGCGACCGGCCCATGTTGTTGGCATTTCCCATTGAACAGCTTCCCGGTACGCCTGCGCGCATCAGAGAAAACAGCGCGAGTTGCTGAAGCTGTCTTCTGTTGCTTATGCCATTGAAAGGGTGAGTTGAGGGACGAGGCGATCAGTTTCCCAGTGGGAAAGTCTCCTCACTCTTGAGCAGATACGCACCCGTGTGGCTCGATCCATGTGTTTTAAAAAATAATAAGTTTCCTTGGCATGACGGGCGGTGTGTACAAGGCT
>NW_027153145.1:46948-47208 GCF_002600585.1 Cystoisospora suis
TCAAAGTGCAGGTTCTCAGCACTCACGTGACAGTGTCACACACACGTGGCTTACCAGTCTTCATCACTCGACTCACATTTCATGAACCTGTCAGCAACAGTGAAATTTCACTTTCATCGCAGCTTTGAACGAGAGCAGTCCAAAGATGGCCAGCGCTGCTCATGAGCTACTGAAACGGAGACCAGTGTGTATGCTCGAAAGGAGAGACGGGAGCGCCCCCTTATCCGTGGTATGCGACAGCGCAGACGCTCTGGAGGAAT
>NW_027153145.1:47429-50907 GCF_002600585.1 Cystoisospora suis
TGAAGAATATCCCTGATATCTACTGCGTGCTGTGCTCAGCATCGGTTGCCGCCGTTTTGATCGGTTGTCTTTGTCGGTAGATATCAGGGATATTCTTCAGAAGAAGAAGAGACTGAAGCGGGAGCAGAAGTTGACACGCGGCACTTTCTGGGCAGCAGCTCTGTTCTTTCTCGGCGTATTGTTCCAAGGGCTGCGTCTTAATCTCGACGCGCGGGACGTCCTTATAATGGACACAGTACTTCCACGAGCCTTGCAGGCAAGGTGCATTTCACATCCTGCTATTTCAAGCTTTGCAGATGCCGCCAATCCCACCAACATTCGCACGGCTCGCCGGGTTCTGGGCAGGCCCATTAGTCGCGCGCTTGCGCCAGGGTGGAGGACGCGGCCTTATCGGTTTCTTCATGAAGGGCGCTGCAGCGTGCGCTCTGGCTATAAACTTCGTCCTCCGCTTGGGATGTCAGATGTCTTTTCGTTTCAGAGAAAGAGAGTTAAGCGTGCTTGAGACGCAGAGGAAGGAAGCTCGTGCCCGGAAACTGAAGCTACGTTCTACTACTCACCGACGGCAGTCGGGAGCAAGACGGGTCACCTTCCTACTTCGTGTTGACAGTCCTTCACCGTCGTCGGCGTAGCACCGCCCAGGTACATGAGGCGGTGTTGGCCGGCCGAGCACGGCGCAAGTTTCCGGGTGATAGCTTGTCCCGGAGAAGATCTGGCTGTCGATCTGCGGCGCGGGGGGCAGCGCGTGAGTTACTTCTGTCTTCTCAAGTGTCCTTTTTTCCTGGAGGCTCTGCTGTGGGCGATGTGAAACCACAGTTGGGGTAGAAGGCTTATACACAGTGCGTGTTGTTCGGATGGGGGGTTTTGCACCAGTCGCGTTGGTCGCAAGGTGTGTACGGCTGGAGCGCAAGTATGCTGAGAATGTAACCAAACCGAAGGAGTCACGGCGCGCAACGATATCTGAAGAAGTTCTGAAGCGCAGGCCGCTTTGTCGTGGACCACGTCGTCTACTTCGTGCGAAACGGCGTAGCCTGGCCTGCGGGTTGTCCTAGCGGAGAAGCCGCAGGAGCAGGGAGCCGTGGCTTTTTCTTTGCTTTCCGGTGTTCGTTGGGGAGCTTTTCCGTTCTCTTCAAGATCTGTAATGATATTGTCGGGATCAGGTTGCTGGGACGGGGAGGCCGGTCGCCAGGCGAAAAAGCGCTGGGAGGAATGGAGGCGTGGAAAGAGGAACTCATAAGGGACTGACTATAAGTCTAGAAAAGCCATTCTCGCATTTATTTTAGGCTCACACCTAACTAAGACGACATTCCCCCCAATGAAACTACTGTTGGCGCAAAGAGAGCCTGGCAGTAAGTTGCCACACTTCCGCAGCCTTCGCCCCCGGGTCGTACGAACGTAAACCCACGTCATGTGTGCGCACCACAGCATGGTGAGAGAATCCTTCGGGGAAAGGCACTCGTGGCCACCAGGCCGATTGTCTGAACCACGACCAGGCGTTCCGAAAAGCTGACGGAAGCAGCCGGCTCTGGCGCTGATGACCGATGTACCGCGGAGGGACAAGGAGTCGTGACGTTGCACGTGGAGCCTCACCGCCCACAACGTGAAAGACATTCCCTAAGCAGACAGGCATTCCTACTGACGGTGTAACGCCCTCGGTCTGACTGTGCGCCGGCGCCCTGTATGCCGTGCCGTGAGCGAGTGACGCACTGCCTAGTGAGTGCCGTGTCTTGGGCGGCCGCCGGTGAGCCGACTACGGCGCGTCTGGGTCCGTAACAATATACGTGTCGTGCCTTTGCGGGGGGGCTGGAACGACTCAAGTTCTTGCGGCAACCTTTACACTGTGCGTGGACCGCCGGCTAGACTTGTCCAGTGCATCTTCAGTAGTGCTGTGCTTGTGAGTCGTCTGTACCGAGCGGACAGATTTGAACTTTCTAAGCTTGTATTTCAGCCGTTATAGACATAGCAGCCTTCATGATACGACTTAGCGTTAGAGGCCCCTTGCAGCTGCCCTTATCCTTGCCACGGCGCTCAGCCAGCTGCACGCGTCTGCAACAGTCCTAAATCCAAGGGAAATAAAGGTCATTTACTGCCTCCAATGTTAGCTTCCCTTCCGTGACCCCATGGCTGCAGGACGTTTACCATGCGGGTGTCCGTGACACTAACTCCGTGCGAGTTGCATGTCAGAAGCAGCCAGCAGCCCAACAGATATTTAGGTAGATGTACCACTTTTGAATCCATCTATAAGCCGAGCCGTGGGAAAGTGTTGTCCCGCAGAGTGGCATCTGTATCCAACCACAGCGTGGCTGACACCCCGCGTTCGTGTTTGCTCTCAAAATATTATATTCTGCCGTGCACTACGGTGTTTGTTGTTTTTGTCAGAAGTGTCGTTCCTGCTGGTTTTGTGCCATAACGGAGGCTCGAGGTCTCTTGCCGTGGCATTTTATTCTTGACTAGTTCGTAGCCTCTGTTCCTAATCAGGTAAGACTGACGTGTCCGGCAGTCGTTGCTGCGGGCGGATTGAAAGGTGGCGCCTTCGTACCCTCTTCGTGGTTGTTTTTTCTCCACGTTTAGAACCCTTTCCTGCACTGAACTTAGTGAAGTTGGTCCTGACCTCTGGACGTCTTCTTGGTCAGGGATTCTGCCAGCCCCCGTGTGGGACGGTGAGAAGGCACGAACTCTGTTGTGGCATCTGGTTGCGGTCCTGAGGGCTTCCGAGCACACCCGTTGGAGTTTGGGGTGGTCGGACTCGGGTTTACTACTGTTTGAGCGCTTGCGCGAATACGAGATTGCCTTTTGTTCACTCGTCCACTCAAACGCGCGTTGGTGGCATGAGGGCTTTAGCGGCTCGCGCCGGGGTCCTTCCGTTTAAACCTGAAAGTAGGCTTTGCTCTGGGGGTTCTCCGAGATCTACACGGGCCGTGCGGTTGCACGTGTGGCTGGTCTGTAACTGATTCAGGATCTGATGTCTCTCGACATCCAAAACTTCGCTGTCTCTGACCCCTTCGCCAATGACACTGCCCAAGCAGGTGGTGCCGGCGGCCCATCCACACATTTAGTTCGTAAGTCACTTCTGGGAAGATGTCGGACCCGATGCGTAATAACGGCTCTTGTGCTCGAATTCAGACCAGATCAGAATGACAGCCCGATCCTGTCAGGATGTTTCAGGCGAGAGGATGTGCATTTCTGTCGTGTGTCCAGACATTCGCAATCAACAGCGAAACGGCCGGAAGAGCGTTACAACCGTTCAGGGGCTAGACAAGGCCTTTGATCTGAAGAAGATGGTTCGAGCTCTAAAAAAAGAATTCAGTTGCAACGGGACTGTTATCGATGACCCCGAGCACGGTTGTATCATACAGTTGCAGGGGGATCAACGCCAGGCAGTGAAGGAATTTCTCGAGAGGGAGGCGATATGCAACAGCGACCAGATTCGAATTCATGGTGCATAGTTCGCCGTTGTCCTCCCCCAAGTGGATGACTCTTG
>NW_027153145.1:51102-51361 GCF_002600585.1 Cystoisospora suis
GCCATGCTTTGCAGGTTGAAGTATTGTGTTCGGGCGGGAATGTGGAGCAAGTGGATTATTGTTGCTGACGCCTCGGTTCATACAGCGTCAAGCTGATTTCGTTGTATGCTTCCGTATGTCGTCACCGTAGACCATGTCAGTGATTCTCGTGGACCGGCACCGAAATTGTCGCAAGCAGAATTAACAATGCGCCGGCAACTAGGCCTTGAACTCCATAATTCTGTTTCACGCTGGGGCTGCGTCGGCGATGCATGGTTTT
>NW_027153146.1:0-17360 GCF_002600585.1 Cystoisospora suis
GGTGGTGCAGTGCTGATCAGTCTGTAAACGTTATCGCAGCGTGCGAGGCCTTCCAGACCATCCTTGGAGGTAATTTGAAGCGGACACAAGGGCGCGAAACCGCAGGTTATGCACACTCGAGCGATTCTCTGTCGGTTCTCTACCTTCTGTTCTGCTTGCTTGGCACGCTGGCGGAGATGCATCTGAAGCAGATACGTCATATTCTTCGAGTAAGACGGGCAGAGTGAATCTGAGCACTCGTGCCCCACACGCCCTCACGCCCGCGTGTGTGTTTTTTCATTTCTTTGAAGACGTGTCAACGTACTGGAACCTGGCCAGCTCTGACCAACCCAGGAGTTACCGGGCAGGCTGACCCAACTTTCCTCGCTGAACGGTAGCCAGCCGGTTTTGTGCCTCCTGCTTTCATCTGCCACACTCGCTGACGCGCCGCGCACAGTTTTGGTTGTCTAGCGGGTCGAGATGTGCGGACATTTTCTTTCCTGCTTGCGGAAGCAGAGAACTCTTCCGGTCTGTCTTTCCCGATGGTCAGCAGGGCATCGTGCTTTCCCGTGCCTGTATTTCCGGGTCACGACACGGGGTTACGACTTAGCGCGATGTTTACCAAGAGAATATTCTCTAGTGGGACCTTCTTGGACTTTTTTCTCATTGCTGAAGTGGGCTTCAGGGTGGCGATGCTATAAAACTGGCAACACTGCTGATTTCCCGTCGAAGATTTCGGAATGGCTCCACTGCGATGTGCTCGCGTAGCTTCGACAGGTGAGGGTTCATCGAACCAGCTTTCGTATACTTTTTCTTTTTTCAGGACATCAAGGTCTTGCGTTGGAAACTTGAAACTGTGGGAGACGCAAGAAGTGGCGTCGCCTCCACTCGTCAGACGGGGTCGGCCTTCAGGGTCCAGCCTGCGGCGCTCGCGGTTCCCCTCTCCGACCTCGAGTGTACGCCACGAGACCCTCTTGCCAGCGGCTGGTCTGTGCGATTGCGGAAGCCACACAGAAGCCTTCTAGAACCCACTGTTTACCGCGAGGCATTGGCCCCTGGATCGGGCAGCCAGCCGGGTCGTCGAAAGAGAAAGGTGAAAGCGGATACCATTACCGGGAATCCTCTGTTGTGTCTTCCTTTCGACTCCCGCGAGACACATAATGCAGACATTGTCGTGTTGCAGTCTGGCCATACTCCCTGGACTGCCTCCTTCGGCTTGTCTGCGGGATTGCCCTTCCTGTCTTGCTACGAGCCCTATGCCGGTGACTGCAGCTTGGGTGTGAGCTTTTCCGGTACTGAGCCTAGTGTGGCTGCTCCGTACTGGCGCTGCGGCTTTGGCGATGGTGAAGGCCAGGTAGCCTCGGGAGGTAGAAACGTGTGGCACGGCGGCGGCTGTCGGGTCCTGGGAGAAGAGCTTTCAGCTGTCGCTGTCTCGCCGACGACGTTCCGTACTTCGAAAGGCGCGTCAAGCATCTGCTCGAACCCAGGGACGCTCCCCGCAGGCGGGACGGTGGGCTGGAACTTACATGCTTCCGTCGGCCCGCAGTCGCTCTCCTTGGCGGAGGTACCTATCGGCGTCGCCCTCGACTCGCGGATAGCCTCTCCTATCCGCGTAGGAAGGGGGGACATGTTTCTGCAACGGCAACAAGTTCGGGATAGTGAAGGGAGCAGCAAGCGGGACTCCGAATCCATCCCGCATAACTACATTCCCGTTGAGGAAGGCGACAGCTCCCTTTCTAGCAGTCCAGAAAGGACCTGGCGGGAGCAGGCACGCGTTACAGGGGAACCCCTGACCGGGGTGGCTGGCGGTGAGCTTTGGAGGCCTTTTGGGGTCCTGCCGGAGGAAGACTTGGTAGGCAAAGCGGACCTGGATTCATTCGATGATAGCTTTTCAGACGCGCATGCACAAAGTGACGGCCGCCTCTCGCCGTCGGTCGTATCGCCGGTTGAGAGCATCGCAGGTTCCACGGGGTCCAGCCGGGGAAGGCCCAGCAGGTCACGCTTTTCTTGCTCTAGCCCCGCAGGAGATAGCGGCTCCGGGGAGGTAAGCATGTTACCGCAGCACGCCACGCTGACGGCAAGCGCAGTCGGAGGGGATCTTTTTTTCTACCGGACTGGCTCGGAGGCCAGCACTCTCTCAGCTGCCTTGTCAGTGCAGAGAGAAGTGGCCGCTCTGAACATGCCAGCCCGAAGGAGCTCCGACGGGCACAGTCTTACCCACAAGCCCCCTGGAACGAGTCGGAGTGTATCCGGAGGCTGGAAAGACACCACTTGGGACATGGAAGAGCAGGAGGCATCTCTTCTGGCTTGGGGAGTCAAGCCTCGGGAGAGCGGGCCCAGGGCTGTCGCGACAGTTACTTACGTACCTGCACAGGCTCACGACAAAGTAGGGTCGGCTTTTGGGAGAGTGCAGGCAAAGCGATGGCGCCCTGGGGTCCCGGAGAGCTATAAGCTGTGGGAAGAATTCTACAGGAGAGGAAAAGAAGCTGAGTGGGCAACAGAAGCTGTCGGAGAGTTGCTCGCCTCCGGCGCTCCGAAACGGCGCAAGGAACGCGAACAAGACTGTAAGTCGTACCGGTAGAGTCTTGCACTCAAGCGACCATTCCGTCACATGTGATTCTGTTTGCTACGTACCCTCGCACGAGGGTGGTCGAGGTGAAAGCTTTTTCCTCCATAGTGTTCGTAGTTACAACGGCGGGAGAGTGGCGTGCCTTCGATGAAGGCCGGCGACAAGCCCGGGAGCTGCTGTTTAGAGTTCTCTTGATGGGGTGCCCTCTGCTTGTAAGTTCTTAGCGATGTGACATAACCCACGACCAAGTCGGCCGCTGGTCAAACTAGTCTGTCGCGAGCGTGCTTTCTTTCGACACCTGGCGGCCGGGCTGGGGCTTCAGCCCGTTGCGTCCGTGCTGCTTTGTTCTGGATTCCTTTAGTGTGCCTTCCAGATCCTCACTGCAGAGCCCTTCCTGCAGGGGACCTCTTCGTCCGGCGGCGCCTCCTGAGCACATCTGTCCCTTGTAACAAGGCTGCGAGCGCTGTCGGAAAATCGCTTTGGGAAGCTGCAGAACACTTGGCGACGCCGGTCACATCTTCGGCGCAGCAGCTGACAATTGAGGAGCTCGCCAGTCCGCGGTTTTTTCCTCGGACCAGATTAAGGGAGCTAATCTCGCACGAGAGGAAAAGGCGGGCACGTGAGCAGGCGCCCTACGATATTGATTGTCGCGAAGCTTCTGGTAACGGGCATAGGGAGCGAGTGCCTCGAGATGAACAAGATTCGATTTACTGCGCTACGCGAGAAGGACTGCCTCATTTTGGAGACTGTAGCGATGAACTCTCTCGGGGAGATGACTGGGACCTGGAAGGCGAGGTTCAGGCTTCAGATCTTCTCATACCACGAAGTGCAGAGTTTCCACACAACATAGAGAGCAGACTTGCGGAGTCAAGGGCAGAACGCGCGGAGCGAGGCTTGGCGGACGGTGGTCGGGAAAGGAGAGGGAGCGAACAAGGCGAAAAACAGGCAGATGATCGACTTGGATCATCTGCATGGCGTGTAGGTCTGAATGACGTAGAGGGAGAGATTTCCTGATTTCTCTGTAGTGGCCTTCTCAAGCCCGTCCCGGGACTGCCGATTTCATGCCGGTGCGGCTCCCATGTGCGCGGGCGCTATTTGCTAAGTCGTACGTGTCTGACGCCGTTTGTGTTCTCGAACGTATATTGTTAAATCGAACGTGTCACGGTCTCGTGGGCTGGGCCTGCCAGTTGATAGGACCCGCGGGAACCTACGTGTCTGTCCGAGACCGTGGATCCCTACACCCGAGACAAGGCAAGCGCCAACCGGAGAGCGGCGTTTTGATCCGCTCGGATCACTCCAAAGCACTAAGAGCGGCTTTGGTTATCTGCACGGATTCTCGACTGCTTGGGACTCTCAAATGTGAGCATATGCTGTCAGACGCGAATCGCCGAGGTTCATTTGCCCCTGCAGACCCCAGTGCAAAAACTCGGGTTCGAGTTACAGTGAGTGGGAACTGCGCTCTCATGTACCTTGAGTACGGGAATGAACTTTTGGCATGTGCGTCTCACTCCCTGCCTTTTGTGTTCTCTCGCAGCTTCTGGCGGCCGTAAGAAAAGAGCTCGCGTCCAACTCGGGCACCCGTTCTCCAACCGGGCTCTCCTCGGGCACCGGCTTGGATAGTACCACCAAGACAAAAGAGACGGCCAAGGTTTCTCTGCAACAGATTTTACGGGGTCATAGCTGTGTGACTGCAGGCCGTGCATTCATGGATGTACTCTTGCTGCATGCCCGCGGCCTGGTCGGGCTGGAGCAACGTTCACCGAGAGAACCCGACATACTGAAGCTCGAGGGCCTCGTTAGAAGCGAGCAGGAGAACTTGACCCGTGCCGGAGGGTACGAGTCAAGTTGGGAGATCCCGCCGCTGTATGTGCACCTACTTGTAAGTTGATGCTTGCTGGAGGGAGCTTTCAAGACGGTGCTGCCGGAGCCTCGGTCGCAGTGGACTTTCACGGGGAGGGCTCAACCCGAATGCACGTGCCGACGGGCTCGAACCGTTAACGCATACGGACGGCAGGGACAGACAGGACAGCGAAGGGAAGAAACATCGTGGTGCTTCTGTGACGACTTGAAATTCTTCAATCTACCTAGGAGGTTTGAGGAGCCTGAAAAAAAAAAAAAAAATCAATGTTCCCGCGAAATGGGATACTCGTGGCTTCTCGTGTTATGGTGTTGCTTCCTCAGGATACTCCGTCGCACCCAGACGACGCTTCCGCCGCAACTGAGGCAGTTTCCTTACTTCTACCACAAGAGTTTGCGGCGCTGGTACCGGAAGGCAGCTGTAGACGCTCAAGGGCAGCAGGGAACGGTGGCTGTTCTCATAGCACGCACTCGAGTCCACACAAAGCGCATAGTCGCCAGCGCGAGAGGCAAGCTGTTGAGGATTCCTGTTGGCGTGCTCTGTGGCCATCCGGCCCAAGTGTGACCTCTCTCACGGAAAGCAGTTGTCTCGCAAATTCACGAGAAGACAAGGGCATTCACTGTCAGCCATTCCTCGATGAGCGGAAGTCTGTCTTGGAGCGGCATGAACTCTACGCCGGAGCACCGGCACGAAGAGGAGCCACCAGCACAGCGGAAGACGCCGTGTTGGGAGAGCTCCGAACTAGTGCTGCAGACGACCTCATTGTTGAAATTGAGCTGGAAGGGGAGTCTGCGGGCCAAGAGCTTACAGGCGGAGAGGGACCGCATGCGTCTGTCACATGCTCGTCTTTGCGGCCGGAAAAAGATCAGAGACAAACAGGGGTTGACAGGAATCATCTCTTGCCGACCGGCACTTGTCCCGCCGCCACGGGCAAAATCGAGACGCAGGTCGCAAGCGTGGCGGGCTGCCGGGGTGCCCCTTCTCTAGGAGAAGAAGAAGCGGGGTCGGTAGAGCGGGAGTCGGGGGCGGTAGTCCGTGACGCGGACGTGGAGAGGGCTGTCGAAGCAATGGTAGCTCAGCTGTTGCATTGGTTGAGTAAAACGGCAGTGGTGCACTCCGGAGATCTGGTGGAGTGGTGAGTTTGTGGAAACGAATGTTTGCGGCGGCCGCTCCCTTGCTTACTGTCTTGGCCGCTCCGCTTCCTCGAGTCAGTGCTCGAGAGAAGCGCGACATCTTTCTCTGCCTTCTTCGTTGTCGAAAACTGAGTTGCGGACCCTGCGACAAGCAGTGAGGTGTTGCTCGTCAGAGCAGAAACACGACTCCTCTCGGAGACTGGCTCGTTGTCACTGCTAGGGAGTTGTCACTGTTCGGAAGGATTGACCGAAAATGGGAGAGGAAGACAAAAAAGTCGCGAAAGATTCTCATTTAGCGCTGTAGCCGTTTACCGGGAGTTCATGTACTGTGTGTTCTCCGGTCCCCTGACTCAGGAGTTGCTCTGACGCCTGTTAGCTGTATGTTTCAGACAGCTACGGCCCTCGACTCACATCAGACTGCAGCGCGCTACCGCGGACGCTTGGAAGAAGAGTAACCGTGTGTCATTCCCGGGGCTGCGGACCGTGTCTCTTTCTCCTTGTGACTCCGGCTGGCGTACGCGCACTCAACAGTGTTTAAGATTTCTTAAGGTGTTCCTGTCAGTCCTCCGGGATGGTGGCGTAGTTCTCTGAGAGCGCGATTTTTCCGACGTGAGGAGGTGACAGGTGTTTCAGAATTTTCCTCTGTCTTTGTGTCATGTTCCCGGTTTTCTTTTATTTTTTTAGGTATGTTTCCCATCACCTAAGCCCGCAGACTCCTTCGGCTGACACGTGGCAGGGCGACAGCGGCCGAGAAAGCTACCACCCAGCTTCGCTTTCAGGACCGGGTCGCTCGACACATAGCCTCCCGGGATTAGCTTTGTGGAGGGAGAAGCTCCATGCCGCTGTGGAGACTCTCGTTGAGGAGAACGTTCTGACCGGGAAGGTGATTCCAGGTGAGACGAGGCTGGGAGTGGATGAGCTAGGTGACTGCGGCTCTTCCGGCGGTCAGGGTACGCCACGGCAGGCGTTTACCCTTTTTTGGCTCACTGGTGTCGAGACGCCGGATGAATTTGCCCAGGAACACGCCGAGTATTAAGCTGAGCAGTGTGTGTAAGGGCGTCTCGTCGACCCTGTGGAACCTCCCTTTGCAAGACCTTGCCGGGACGACCAGACCCAGGGGCTTCGGGTAAAAGTTGGTCCAATGATTGTGTCCTTGGTTTCAAGGAAGTGTGACAGCTGTGCGATCTGGAGGGACTCGGTAACAGAGAGCTTTGGTAGTTTGCTTGGCACAATTGTCAACGGGGCTCCTTTGTCGACAGCCACTGCGCCGTCTCTACTCAGTTCTTGGCAGCCGTGTGACTGCCACTTGTTTGGTAGGGCTAAACGGGTCTTCGGTGGGGCGTCTTTTAGAACGTGACGTGTTCCGGCTGTTGCAGGCCGAGGCGTTGAGCGCTTGCTGCTGTGAAAGGCTGTCTGCGCGGTGGCCCTGCCTTCGTCACGCGATTCCTACTGGCCCAGTCCCGTTGTTTCGTGAGGATGCGGGAAGCCGCCGGAGGTCTTCCTTTTTTTCCAAAGATCACTTGACTGCCGTATTCCCCCTTTGTCCCCTCCATTGTGGTTAGAATTCGAAACCTGTCCTTGACGCAAGATAACTAGCTCAAGAGCAGGGCTAGTTTCGCAGAGCTACCACAGCGCCAGCTCAGCCGCAGCAACCATTACCATCCACGGAAGAAGATAGTTTTAGAGTGTTGACGAGCCAGACCGTGCCCCGAGTCGTCCTGGTGGGCTACGCTGCCAGGCAATCGAAACCTACGGCAGCCGAGGCCAGGTGTGGCACCGGGAATGAATGCGGCGGTCGACTGGAACAAGGCATTGCAGGCCTTTCACTCGCGGCCCGGGACCAATGCAGAAGGTTCTCTCCAGTGCGTAGGAAAATGAGAAGTCACGAAACGCGTGAAAGGAAGATTACGAGGGTAGCGGGTTGTTTCAGAGCAGAGGCGTCCCTAAAGGACGGGAGTCCAGTGCCTCTTGATCTCTGACGGCTCTCTTCACTTGAGGTTCTGTTCATCGAACTAGCAGGTGCCCGTTCATATACCGCGGGCTTCGCCTATCCGTGCGCCACGTAGCATGTAGCTGCGACGGCAGGATCTCCTCTGCTTCTAAGGAATCACACGGGAACCCTTGAACGCAACCACCTACGCCAGCGTTCTCACCGCAGCGGAGCATCACAACACCGACCAGCAAAAACTGTTCCCAGCGGAGACATATTACAGCAGCGTGGTGCTGCTAAGCGGGGACCAGAGAAACCTAAAGAAAATGCCCCACGTGTGTGCTGTGCCGAGCGGGCCCCACCCCCAATGTATATTGTCCTCGAGGCAACGCTAGATTATATGGTCGTCTGAGTGCAACCGTCTACCACGATCCTTCTTACTTGCCGTTCGCCAGAGTGCACGGCGACTGTTACTGGCCGCGGGCTGTGAACTTCAGCGGGAGTTCTGGCCGGCCGAGCAACGCTGGACACGGAGATGAAGGGCAACCACGTACTGCCGACGGCGTAGTGCACTCCCGGAAGGTGGCTGCGTGAATGAATGCGACCGAACGTCCTTGACCGCAACAGAGAGGCGTCTAAACCGCGTTCTAGCGTTGCAACTGCATGGGAATGTGGAACCGAGAAACCACGTATGTAAAAAAAAGTAGCAAGGAAGCCCTCCCGAGCGGGATTCCCTCTTGGGATGATGTACTGGAGTCCGAAGAGCGGCCTGTTCACTGATTCTTAGTGTCTATTCTTCTCGTGGAGTCTGCTCGGAGTTGCCGTTTCCTATTGCCCGTGTGCCTCACAGTCTCGTAACTGCGGTGTCCCCTCCTGGCAAAAGGCAGAGCCATGCACGCTACAACGGTGGCATCTTGAACAGATGTATGAGCTACCGCTTGTCCTTCTCTCTGCTGCCTCACTCCATCCAACCTTGAAGCCGTGCCCTCAACGGCTTTGGAGGACACAAGGGCTTGAGTTTTTACCAGGCCGCCTGACGTCAGCAGTTCGTGGATACAAAGGGGGTTACTTAGTTTCGTTCCTGAGGCAGGCCCGCGGCATGGTCGTGGCCCGCTTCATAATTCCTGATCCCAGTCTCTTTCTTCTCTCTGAGCTGGGTTTGGTAACAAAAGAAACCAGGGCTGTCGATACGCGACTGTGGGGCCTCAGCTCACCAGCCCCAAGGCCATGCCATTGTTGAAGTCTCCCGCCCATAGGCGTCCTTTGGCTAAAGTACGGCAGGTGCGGAGCAGCCGGCTGTGTGCAGCAGAAACCGCACCATCAGTGGGCCCGACGTGACCACAGCGTTGTCAGCCACGTACACAGTTGACAGATCTCAATCTACTTCGTCCGCTACTTTCTGGCTCTTCAGCGGCTAAGGGATGTACAATATCACAGCATGGTATCCGTACACGGTCTGATGGTCGCGCATGCTGTAAGAGCACACTGACAAAGAACCAGGATTTTGCAAACTCCAGTGAGGCCTGCACATGGCTATGCTTGTCAGACCTCAGTTCACAGTTGTCTTCCGTTGTCGACTGCAACTGCCTGCCCACTTTCTCCGGCTGAGAGATTCTAGTTCCCACGAGGGGTTCAGGAGAGCAAGTGCACCGGCGTCCGCTCGCCATGACAAGCACTTGACGAACCATCAGTACGCCGGAGTTTTCCCTACAGACGCTGTCCCGCAAACCCAGGGCGCAGCACGTCGTCACGGCTGGGGCAGCCTATCAGCCACATGCAAACCGAGCAAACGCAGTACCCGGCCGGGAGACGCATCAGCCTAAGGGCGTCTGGAGGCAGTCATCTGGGTGCAGACCGAAGCTGTCGCCAAAGAAAGTCCTCAAAGATTCTCTGCGAAAACTCAGTTCGCACATTATGTCAGCTGCCGCCATTGGGTACGGCCCCCGCAATTGGCACGCATCCATCTCAAGCCGGTCTAGCTCTACGGCCTGTCAGCTTTCGTGGCCAGATTTAAGCGGACACCACATTGCTCACTGTTTCTCCGTGTGAAAGTATGGGGGAAGATTCGGACTATCCACGTGGCTCGGCGTCCCTCAATAATAGTCAAAAACCGGGTGCGTGCAGGCTACGCGCGTGCCCCCACGTGTCGGCTCCTGCACAGGCTCCACTCCACAATTTCTCCGTTGTTCCGGAGGCAGCCAGTTTCCGCAGATCCGAGTCCTGTACAATGTACACAAAGAAGAAAGCGGGATTCCACCCTTTTCACAGGAGCCGGCAGGTCGCGCCGCCCGCGGCTCGAAGAGGCGATGAAGCGGGAAGAGTGCCATTGGAGAGTTCGTTTTTTCAAAAAAGGCGTGAGAGGTGCAGGTGCGCCGTCCTTAGAAGGCTTTCTTTTCTTGCTGCGCTGAAGAAGAGTACTACCCGACGAATAAGAGGCTGCAGTAGAAACCCTTGCATGCAGAAGCGGGTCAGGCCGCGGGGATTGCCAGACAACTACGATTTTTGGCGGCGTTGGAGCCGGGTCCGCTGACGAAAAGACAATACAGGTTGTGCCGCGTCCAATGTCTCCCTGTCGGCTTTCTCTTCCCAGGCCGTATGAAGAACATGGCGCCACCTTACGGCACTTTTTGTCACATCGTGCCAACTTTAGTCGGGTTTGCACCCAGCCGCTCAGCGTGCCTGACGGTAGGTGTTTGAGATGTCTCCTGTACTGCGGCGTTCAGCCAGAGGAAGGGAACTCCTCTTTGGGAGGCCGCCGATTACTTAGTTCATGGAGTAGCAGCACTTCACAATTTCCGACAGAGCGTGATCGAAAGGCAAGGCCGGAAAGTTCGAGAGCTCTCAAAATATTATCACAGATGTCACGAGCTATCCGGCGAGAATGACTACCTCAAGCAACGCCAACAGGCGCTGACCATCCAGCTGAAGGAAGCTGAGGAGGCAAGCCGACTAGCCGTAAGCTCATTTGTTGTCAGCGTTCCTCTTGACGGCCGGGGAAATTCTTTCTGTCTCCAGTCTGGAAGAGGCGCCGACCTTGCTCGGCACTGCTTCGTGAAGAACGGAACACCGCGCAGCACAACTGTGCGATAGCCCTCCCCGAGACTTCCGGCCTTGCTTTCTGATCACACATTGCCGGAAATTAGGAAGTGTTACTACTCCATGTACCAAGCAGTCGGCGCCCTTGGGTCTATCAGCCGGAGAGAAGACAGGTTGACTGCACTCCGACTTGATGTGAAGTGCTTCCTGAATAGGACAGCACTCTTGTACGTACTGGGCACACAGGGCGGAATTGCAGTCCAGCGCACCAAGCACTTTCGTGGTATGTACCGAGCCGTGGCAGATCTCATGGCGGCAACAGTAGCTGTGAGACTAGTGGACCCCCCAGGTATAAGGAAACCCCCTCTCGACACCGACTTGTCTGTCTTTATTAGTGCGTCTGTTGCTCAGCCTGACAACCAGCGGGGCACCCCATCCTGGTACTGTTTTCGTTAGTTCTACCAACCTCGTGGATTCGTGTCTTCTAGTGGAGTGGTACCACGGAACGGCCCTGAACTGGGTGCGTATTCATTCACTCATGAACGTAGTTAATGGTGTGCTGCGTTTCTCAGAGAGATGAACAACTCCGAAAGCTGAAGGTGATTAATGCTCTCCTGCTTCACGATAATATGTTTTTGCATAATTCCTTCACGTCGGCTATTGACGAACGACCGACAGTACTTGCTGGCATTTACGAGGCAGATCTAATAAGTTGGACTCTATCCAATATCCGTCTCTGTTGGCGGTGTCACAATCTTCCGCATCGCTTGGTTAGTCCCTGGCTGCGCAGCAACAAGTATAGGGACTGTTGGCTCCAGCTCATCTTATACCCGCTCGGGACCAAACAGAAACGGCGAAGGCAAGAAGCCGACAGAGCAAAAGTGTCCGACGCGACCGCGTGCCGCTCGACAGTCCTTGTTCGGTAAGGCAAAGTCGCTCAGTCCATGGCACCTGACAGCTAACCTGTCAGCTGAGAGTTCGCAACTTCATCCAGGAGGGTGGGCGAACACTCCGGCCCCGGCACACCGGCGGGCGCTGCTAGAGAGAGTTCGGCCTCGGCCGGCGGTACTGACGGAGGGCAGAGTCTTCGATGACCACATCCGTATTAGTATCTGAGGGCTCTGCATTGAAGTGACAGTCACCCTACTCGGTTGTCTTCCGGAGCACCACTGCGGTGAGCTCGCCGCCACTGTCGCGATGCAGAGCAGGAGGTGGCGCTTGCCGCAGTGAACTGGACTCAGTGAGGGCACATCACTATGTTGGACACCTCCAGTCTACGAAAAAGAGACTACGTCAGCTTATCAGATCTGGTGGCCGGAGAGTGGGGGGGAGGCGGGGGTAACCTTAGAAGATGACGTGAGGGGGAAACCGCAGCGAAGCGTGTGTGCGAGCCTCAGTCAGACTGGACCGAGACTTCCAGGGAGGTTCCGTAAGGAAATGAGGAACCGGGCGACCGATGTAGCTTTGGCGAGTATCTGTCCTGTTCTGCGCAGAATGAGGAACGCAGGAGAGCTGACCTTCCACCTTTTTCTCGGTAAACAGCTGACGAGCCCCTTGACACATCAGTTCGGTGGCCCCAGGGCCACGGGCAGTGTATTCCGGCACGACTTCGGCAGCACGTGGCTGAACGACGTCACGGAAGCAGACGAGATTACTCTGGGGCTTTCTGTGTTGCACTGTTCTCAAAAAGTGCACTACGTAGTTAAACACCACGGCTGTCGCGCTGCAGACCTTGAGGACCGCCCTGTGCCTTTTCCCCGACAAGACCGTCTCTAAGAACAAGCTGGTCGTACTGGAAGGATCCCTGGATGCTACCTGAAAACTTCCGCGACGGCAACGAGTGTTGAACGCCCACCGGAGTGGGAAACCGGCCCGCAAGCCTGCAACCCTCAATGGCTGTTAGCAGCATCTCCAAGCTCCAGTCAACGACGCTGTGGTAGAGCATCGAGACTCTCGGCTGCGACATAAAACACTAGCACCCGTGCAGATGAACTCTCTTTTCTCAAGCTATCTCCCTTCCACTCTACTCACTTCCTCTTACAGGAGGCCAACACCTCGGTAGCTTCCGCTGGCACATAAGTCACGAATATCTTTCTCACCGCAGGCCCTCACTTTCCCATGCCATGACAAGCCATAAAACATTTTTTTCCTCGAAATCTGTAAGGGAGAACTTCTTTCTGAGTCCTCTATGTCGGACGCACACACTTTGCTCTTTTATCTCAAGAAGATGACAGACTTAATCTTCGCCACCTTTCCCACCCTCTTTGCTACTTGCGCGCGCTAGTGATATTTCCGCTGGTGACTCCGCGGGAAGATTCTCCCGGAGTCGTCCATATGGGAAACCATGTAGCGGTGTGATCAAGGGATGGGCCTCGGCAGATGGTGCGCTCTCGGAAGGTCGAGCGTCAGGCGGGCAAAACTAACTTTCAGTCTTTTGCAAAGCGATGTCGCGCTGCCTTGCAGCCGACGGAGCTAGCCAGTGAACCTAACTATAGCGCCTCGAAGCCGCTAACAGATTTCGGTGTCAGAAATGGGTCCTCGGTCCAGCTACGGGCGCGGCCACTTTCCGGCACTTAGGTACCAGCTCACTACCTAACCTCCTTGCCGTAGAGTTGTTTCCGGCCCGTTTCTGCGTGGCCGCGCGTGAATCCACTCGCGGGTCCAGAATGAAGGTGCCCGGCGGAGCGGAAGCTCCCGCCAGCCGTTCGCAGGGCTCGCGGAGCGTATCACCTGCCCGCGAAGTAGAGGGGCTCCCAGTTAACACCGTGGTGACTTCGCAGCAAACCAGAACAGCACGGGCGGACCTTATACAGGGACAGTTGCTGGAGTCAGCTCGGTCGCTGCTCTCTGCAGGTTGACCTGCGTGTCTTGGTAGATTAGCTGCTGAAACCGTCGTTGGTAATCCATACGACCTGTGGATCCGCGGATCCATAGATCACTTCAAACGGCGAGGCTGTGTTACCTGACCGAGGCTCACTGTTCTGCATAAGCTCCAAGTAGATAATACTTCCACCAATCTAATCTCATCCCCGACACCGAACATTTCCTCAATCGCTCTATAGTTTTATTAGTTCTTTTTTAGCGCATTTCGGAGCTTCCCCGACTGCGGCACGTGTGTCTTTCTAGGGACAAGTTCATTTGTGCAATACAGGCTACTGGTTGCACACCTGAAAGGACGCTGGGACCTCTTGACAACGCCAGATTTCTCTCCACTATCAGTGTCCGGATCAGGTAGTCCTTGTCTGTGTAGCTCCTGGGCGGTGCTCCTCCGTGATCGCGCGTGTAACAGTCTCCTGGAATGGTGTACTTCCCACTGTACGCTGTGTACGTGGACTCTCCTTCTGTCTTCGTGTGCTGAAATGTCAGGGCGGTTGCCCGGACATGAGAAAATTTACTTAGCAGCACCTTAGTATTTTTTCAAGGACCGAAAGCTTGGTGACTGGTGCCCTTTTAGCTTAGTAAAATTGGTGATCGCTTTAAAGTAGAGCACTCAGTAGAAAGCCTAAGGCGGGAGCGCACGCGAACGCCTTAAGTGCACCAGCGTAGCGTATTTAGATCAGGGGACGCTCCGCCTCCCCGTACAACTCGAACCACACCCGGGCGAGCTGCACGGAGGATCGGGCGAAGACGTCCCCGTAAGTTAAGTTCTAGTTAAGATCAAGAGGAGCTTGTCATTAAGTTGATGTTGGTGTGTGAACGAACTTGGTTGTTATCTGGTGTACGGAACTTGACTCATATTGTCCTAATTAATTTATTTCGATTGTGGAAGATCGATCATCTCGATTGCGGGAGTCAATCGAGGGTGCACCTATTTAGCCAGCACCAGTAGTGTAATGATTCTTGACGTCCAGAGACTACTCGAAGTCGACTTCGACGTCCCGAAAATATCACGACTGGGTGTCCGTCGACCTTGATCATCCTCCGTCCGTCTTGAATCAATACCTTCCGCGAAGAACTTAAGTAGCTAACGTGGCCCCCTCCGGCGACTAACTCGGCGTTCTGGCAGTCCAGTGCGTTGGCTACACCTGCCCTGTGTGTCCCTAGTCCTCCACACCTTCTTCCAACTTGCTGAGTCGTCCTACGCACTTGACTTCCTTGCCCAGCCTATTGGGCAACCGGCCCTGGCGCCGAATCGGCGGTCTCCTCGAGCGGGGGTTCACGGGACGAACCCTGCGGTTCGAGGCGTTCCCCGTGGTCCCTCCCTTTTGCTCAATACCGTGAAACGGGTGTACCTTGCCGCTTTAGCGCTCTCTGCGCTCCCCGGACCCTGGAGGCGCACGGTCGGCGTGTATGCGGGGGGTGGGCCAGCCGCGCGGGGNNGGTCCCGGCTGGTCGTGCTGCATCCCCCCGAGTTGGCACGGACGGTTCTCCACCGTCCCCAGAGATCCTTTTTGGAGCAAAACTTACCAAAACATTAAGCGTCTCCACAAGACATCGCGTTTTCACGATCTTACGTAACGGGAACGAGTTTTTCACCAGCAAACACCGACTGACTTCACGCACACCGCACACAGCGGACCGCCGGGCCTCGCTCGTTCGGCCTGGCCCGCGAGGATCTAATCTTGCTCCTGCGTCGGACGCAGGCTGTGGGCTTTCCTGGGTGCGTGTCTGTGAATTTCTTTCTTATTTTGCACGGTTCCTCGCCCGCAGTCGGGTGGAAACCGTCGATTTCCGGCTCGGTTCGCCCGGGAAGGCGCCGGCTCCCGCGAGCTGACATGGCTTGCCGGAGCTTCCGGTGACGTTCTCGTTCCTTTTTCCTCTGCGTTTCTCGTTTACTGGTGCTATATCGTTTGTAAATGCGTTCTGCTTTTTATTGGTACCTGTGTAGTATGGAAAGGTTCTATTTTGCTCTCGCGGGCTGCCTTCTGTTCTTTGTGCTCCGCGCTGGTTGTCTTGCGGCGCGCGCTGCATGCTGCTTCTAAGGAGGGAGAATCCCCGCGCTGGATTTTCTGGCTTTCTCTGGGCCTTTGTGTGCTTTCCTTAGGGCGTTTCACCTAGCTCAAAAAACGAAAAGAGGAAAAAAAAGAAGAATTTTGAAGATTAGAGACGGTAGCTAGCTAGCCGTCTCCGAGGCAACCTCGCGCACTGCGGTATGACGACTACTCGTCGTCTGTGAGGGAAAAGAACTTCGTTGGAGCGAAGGGAAGACTGTTTTGTCTCTTTCGCAATTGTGGTGACGAGAGGAGAGTCCCCAACTTTCGTGTTTTCGTGAGGCCGTAGATTCATGTTCCCGGTCTCCTTCATGTGGCCTCCGAGGGGCGAGCCAGTCTGCTGCGGTGCTAGTCGTGGATAGTCTAGTTGTCACGCGCATAGCTATGACACTCCTGGGTTGCGTAAGGGGCTCTGAATATAGTTGACGGAATAGGTGCGGCTCGTGTACAATTGGTTGCGGGGTTGGTTTGAGGACTTCTTTAGGTTTACATTTCAACTGTCTTTCGAGTTACCATCCGGCTTTCATCTTGGGTTCCATTTGGGGTCACACTTGATCTGGCACAAGACTTGGTGCGAGAACCTGGATGTGTTTGGCGAAGCTTGGGCCTCTCCTGGTCACCCCACATAGAGAGCCGCTTGAATCTGACAGTTGTGGGTCGTCGCTAATCGTGGATAGTTGGCTAGTCGTTAGTTGTGGAAGTTGGCCAGTTGGCTGGTCGCTAGTTGTGGAAGTTGGCTAGTGGCTAGTGTGGAACTTGGCTAGGCGGTAGTTGTGGAGGCTGGCTAGTCGGTAGTTGTGGATGTTGGCTACTCGCTAGTTGTGGAAGTTGGCTAGTTGGCTAGTGCGAAAGTTGGCTAATTGGCTAGTCGCTAGTTGTGGAAGTTGGCTAGCCGCTAGTTGTGGAGGATGGCTAGTGTGGAAAGTGGCTAGCTGGCTAGTCGCCGAAGGGGTGCCGGTGAGAGCTTGCTGTCGAGAGGGGTGTGGACCAAGATGAGAGATCGGTTCTTTTCTTTTGCGAATGTAGATATATGGAAGAATGAATTCCTTTGAATAAGAAGTGACATTTGTAGAGTCTTAACTTTCCGTCCACGGGTGTGGTAAGCAATGACTTGGGATGTTTATTCCAAAGTGTGTGTCGACTGGGATCTTGGGGGATGGGACAGAAACTTCCTGAACGCACGCCTCAAGCGTCTGGAAACTCAACTTTGGTATCCGTCGCGCGAGGTCAGGATAAGTTTTACACCCGAACGCATCCGCAAGCGTCAGGAACTTCAAACCTAACACACGTCGCAAGGTTCGAAGGGAACACCGACTCCCGGTAGTATCCCGAGAGATGTGTTCGGGAGTTGGGGTTTACCCTTGACCTGACGACGGGAGTTCAGTCCGAGGTTTCCGACGCTCGGTGATGCGTCCGGAGGTTGACCTCGCGTCCGAACTTCGGAAAGCGTGCTCGGTTCGACTTTTCCGACGCTTGCGGATGCGTTCGGGTGTGAATCTCTCCTGATTCTGCTTGACGGATAACAAAGTTGAGTTTCCAGACGCTTGAGGCTAGCGTTCGGGAGACCTTTCTTACCGCCGAACTTCGCGTGGTACGTTACGTGATATGGTTTGGACGCTGGGGGGCGTGCCCGTGAAAGCCGAGTCTGTTTGTCTCCTCGAAGGTTGCTGGGCTAGAGCTTCTCGAACGCGTAGGGATGCGAGCTGTTTTTACCCTTTATCACTTGTAGACGTGTGTCGGGGTTGAGATGCCCGACTGGCACGAGTGATCGTTCCCTGTTTGGGCGATCCTTTGTGACTCGTTCCTGCACAGTCCATACTTAAATACTACGTATATCTCGCGTGTCGTCAGTAATATTCGTGTTCTAGGCGTGCGCAGGCTAATTCCATCGTGCGCAACGGTAATTGCTGTTTGGACATTCGTT
>NW_027153147.1:0-304 GCF_002600585.1 Cystoisospora suis
CCAGGAAGGCGGGACGACCGGCCGGTTCAGAGAGACACACCACCGGGAAAAGGGGAAATAGTTAGGACCCGGCCTCATCTAATGAGGCATAGAGGTAGCAAAACTCGTTTAGAAGGCAGAGGCGCCAAGAACGCCAAGAAAGGAGGGAGTAAGAAATAGGAGAACGGGCCCTAGGGGACCCTAACAGTCGCAGCGAGCCGCTCGACCGTACCCTCGAGCGGTCGCCAGCGAATCTGAGGCGGTTTCCCACCGCTTAAAGAAGAAAGAACGTGCCAAAGACGACTGTAACAGCACCCAAGGTGCA
>NW_027153148.1:0-296 GCF_002600585.1 Cystoisospora suis
GACGTTCTGGGGTCTTTAGATCGTTACGTTTTGGCTTCGATGACTTTGTCCGTCTTCCTCGCTTCCTGTTGCGGTCCAAGGCGGTCGTGGATTGCCCCTTGGTTTGCTTATCTTGATATGATCTGGTCGTTCTGGCATCGGTGCGTTCTCACAGCGATCGTCATTCTTAAAAATAGAGCATTATTTGATGACGATCAGGGCAGGATTGCAAAATCCTGACATGGCGGCAGCGGTGGTAGCTTTGATGGGTCCAGAATCCTCTCTGCCCAGTCTCCTCGCTTGATTGGCGTTGTTGG
>NW_027153148.1:820-1028 GCF_002600585.1 Cystoisospora suis
GATCTGGACTCATGTGCAACACTCGGGGATCATCTGGGTTTAGCCTCCGGATGGGACTCTGCGGTGGTTAGGCTGCCCTAGCAGCCCTCTGTGACTCCCTTTGGGGCCTTCATGCCTCTAACCAGCTTGCACTTTGGTTAACTCGGGCCTGCCAAGCTTCCTCTTGGACCTACGCCTTCAGGTTGGCTTCAGGCTAGGCTGGCGGCTA
>NW_027153149.1:0-222 GCF_002600585.1 Cystoisospora suis
CATGCTGCTTCTAAGGCGGGAGGCTTTCCCGCGTGAATTCGTTTGGCCCAGTTTGGCCTTTCCTGGTTTTCTAGGGTTCTATTAACTATGCTGGCGTCCTTCTCTGATGACTAGGCTCCTCTAGAAGCCCTAATGTTGCCTATCTAGAAACCACCTCCCGGTCCGTGGGTCAGCTTGGCTATCTGTATATTGGTCTGGGTGACGTTTTGGCCAATGTCTGGC
>NW_027153150.1:0-34901 GCF_002600585.1 Cystoisospora suis
TCAAAGCGCGGGCGTTACAGCCGGTGTACCGCACTTTGCTGGAGAGGAAGGGTGGGCTAACGAAAAAATTAGTTTTCAGTCCCTATTACTATTCAGGTGATCCAAGGGTTCCAGTTTTCAGAACCACTCATCGGGACGACTAAACTCTGCCAGAAGAGTCAAGAGCACAGCTCAGCGGCGGCTGGTGACTTTCTGCTACCGTGTTGCCTTTCTGGGAACACGGGCGCTGTTGCGGTTCAGAGCACCAGCGGACCGTAATACAGCTTTGCCGTAGCGGCATGACGAGTTACCACACCGAGTATATCTCCAGTGTAGGACGGTTTCCGGAGAAGAGTTCCCAGGCAAGCGCTAGAATTTCGTGCAGTTCGGGTGGGTTACAGCTTTGCTTCGCCATGACTGAGGTAGCGGTGCGTCAGTGGCGGACCACTACGGTCCTGAAGGGGACCTGCGGAACTACCGGGCAGCGGATACGACGTGTGCCACCTCCCAAGGGCGCGGTTCCGGACGTCCCCCCCGGCACTACTCGCCTTCAAACCGCATCGGATGCGCTTAGAGAAAAAAAGCGATTCCAGCTCCGAGGCAGCGGGTACTACCACTTCCCAAAAGCCGGACAAACGCGTTAGAATGCAACCCCCTTTCTTGGGAGCCAGTGGCATGCCGGTTTCATACACGGTGCGCACTATCTGATCTGTCGAATACAAGAAAACTTGGGGCCTAATCGGGCGCCCTGACGTTAGTGGAAACCAGCAGTCCAAGTGCTTTTCTTACAGTCGTTGCGTACGGAAGGGTCGGGTCACTTAAACCGCGTGGCCGCACACTTGCTCGGCATCACATATTTGAACGACTTTCGGAAGGCCCGAAGACGGATCGCGTCCCAAACAGTAAGTGGAACAAACATCCAAGATATCGCCCCGGTCGCAGATTCATACCCGCGGCGGACGCCTGCGGCTACTTGCAGAGCGAGTACAAAATCGAAAGCTTCATCGAGGGACGACCATCAGCTCCAGAAAGCTGAGGGGCACTCAAAAGCATTTAAGAAGACGGGGACCCCTACAAACATCAACGGACAACGCACTCCGCGACAGCGGCAGGAATAAATGAAGTGCAGAACACTTTATTCCCTACAAACCAGTGGACACTCCAAACGCCAGTCACACCGTCAGTTCCCTGCCGCTCTTCTGGAGCGGCGCCGCGCTCTTTTTTTGAAAAAAAAGATTTTCCGCTCGTGGCCAGCCGCGTCAGGTCAACAATGGCCTGTGAAGTAACTTGTGCTTCACCTCGGACACATATTTTACACAGCGACGGCCCAGAGCTGCCACTGTACATCAGTGGAGGTCCTCACGAAAGAGTCGATGAGGATGGCGGCAGGATAGAAAGGTGCGCGTTTTCACCAATACCGCAAGACAGCTCTTCACCAGTTCAAACCATGTCGCCCACGACAATCACCTTTCGCGTCGACGGCGGCGACCGGAACGCTGCTTCCTCGTTTCGGCAACGCGTCAACAGCGGATCCGTACTGAGAATAACGCCCTCAGTTGTGACACGCGGATACATTGACCCCTGCTGATGTTGCAGCGCCAGGGCGAAAGAGCTGTTGACGACTGTGACCGCGTTCCTTGATAGAGTACCGTGCACGGTATGCCAGTCCCACAGCAAGCCTGTCTGTAAGGGTCGCCTCGGGGGAAGGTCTCCAACATCGCCAGTGGTCAGCGCAGAATGCACGTCCGCACCTCGAACTTCACGCCGGAACGCCCCAACCTAAAGCTGGACTGAACAGTCCAAGGCGCACCGTTGCGGTTGCCACTCTGTTATCCGTAGTCATGGTGAGTTAAGTCAGTCCTCTCTTGATGACTGATGATTCCCTTTTAAAGGTCGGAACTAATTCGCTCGTTCCAGGACACGAAGAAGGGCTTCCTTCTGCGCCTCCGGTGACATCGACTTGAGTGCCTCACGAATTTTCTTGACAGCGCCTTCCCGATTTGCCTCGTTCACCATGGCCTCTACAGCGGTCTTCCCCCCAGTACCTATACAACCCCACCACAGCATCCAACAAATTCTCAAGCATATTCGTACCGGACACGTGATGCTTTCGCGCACAACCCGCCAACCTGGCACAACCCCTTCTTTGGCCGTGGGCCATCAGCACCTATTCTATCCGGTTCGCCTTACTGTGGAAAAACTCGCAGGCAGCCCTGTCATCAGTCTTGGGAATGCCCCGACTGGTGAGCATTTCATCGACTTTCGCACGCGCACCGTGGAAGTCGAGACTCGTATCGGCCCCTCTCAGCCGAGACCTGAAAGACAAGAACAGCAGACGCCAGAACGGTCAGAAACTCCATCTGACGCAGAGCATGAACGACACTCCGGATGTGTGACTTACCGATGTTGCAACGCACATGGCAAGGTTCTCCTTTATACCTGGAACTCCAGTGGTGAAAAAGCGAGCAATGTCAACAGCCTGCTGTGACAGTAAGTCCCCACCTCATGTGGGAAACACGATCACTGGATGAATCCATTCTATTTATCACTGTGCATCTATCTCCGCGTCTCACAGCCTTCTGGCCAGCGCCCTCCCCAAGTGCACGGTGAGATCCATATGGCGGAGTGCAGGTGCTCTGAGTACACGTACTCAATCCCATCCTGTACTAGTCTTCGGCGCGCCCGCCAGTAGAAGAACTTCCGCGAGTCTCGCCAGTTGACAACAGCGCTGATAACTCCCCGCGCCTTCATGCGCTCAGGACGGTCGTGCAAGTCGGCATAGAACCGCGCCACCTGCGGTGATTACACACGCGATACACACCGAAGAGTAAGCACGTGCCCAGCTACATCGATGTCGAACGTGCTTGCAGCCGCTTTTGTCTGCAACCCGGGACAAACATCATGCACACCGCTAAAAAAAAAGAGGGCTTACCGAAAGATAAAGCGGCTCTAGAGTTGCTTCTCGCTTTTTGATTCTTGCCTTGAGATCAATCGCATCGATGTCAGTCTGTGAAACAGCACAGCACAGGTCATAGGGGTTTTACGTAAAGTTGCGGCATTCACGGTCACACGGCAGTCGCCCTGTCCGGAACGTAGCAGCCGCGAACTCCCTTGTTTGCACCGGGAAGCTGCTCTTTGCACCGTTCGAATGAATTTGTGCCAACTAAAATACAAGAAGAGTCACGCGACTGTGGGAGGCCACAGTACATCTACGTACAGCTAGCTGACTGTGACACGAAAGCTTTGATTGTCGGCCTCCAGTTAGCTGCTTCGACACTGTCGAGATGGTAGTCCCCTTTGCCGGGAAGACTCAACGCTCTTTCTTTCAGCCATCCGTAAGAAACGTATCACTTTTCTCATTTCAGTAACTCCCGGCTGTGTGGCTGCAGAAGGGCTAATGGAGGAGTCACTCGGCGGTACCCTTTCTGCTTGTCTGCATGTCCGAACTCTCGTACTCCTAAACTAAAGCGAAGAAGTATCTTTCCCAGAAGGGACATCGTACCTGACAGTCCTGAAGCTGCTTGTCGAGCTCCTTCAATGTTTCGTCTAGACGGTGCATCAGCGCTTTCTGATCTGCAGCACGGTATTTGATTTCGCAAATACCAGGAGGTTCGAGAACGCCTCCGCGAGCATTTCCATCAGCAAACATTTCCATTTTTTCCGGATTGATAGTGGGATCTACAACAACCCAAGAGCCACCTCGGAGCTCTCCGTGTGGAGGAATGTAAACGAACACCGGCTGCTTGTACACTCGCAATGCATCGACAATCATCGATCCAAACTTCAGTACTTCCTCAAACATATCGCGGGTTCCCCCAGAAAAACCTCGCCAGTTCGCGAAAATCAATAACGGCAAGTTTTCCCCGCGGTTGAAGTCGTTGATTGCTTGAGCTGTCTTGAAGGCACTGTCTGGGAACCAAACCTGACCAGCCTGGGAACATCACGCAAACACTCAACAGGTGCTCAGATATGAGGTAGTCTTGTTGGGCGGAGCCCGCTACTGAGGACGACTGCCCCCCCCAATTCAATAGCTGACAAGAGTTCAGCTGCTGTGGCCCCAAACAGCACTTGCCACGACTCGCCTGGGGCCCAGGCAGCCATTTGTCATTAAGGGCAGTTGGGGACACAGACACCGTATTCTAGATTCGTTGAAGAGGTTCCCCCACTTGAGTTTCCTGGACGCAAGTGGCTCGCCACCTGCCCTGTGGTGCACTGAAGTCCGTCCTAGGGGTCGAGCACGGAAGGCTGTTGACCTTACATGCGTTATGACACTTTCGCGGGATTCCTGGCTGCTTGGATCTGCGGGGAGACGGGCCTCAGTTGTCCGAGTTTCCACTGCGATGGCTCCGAATGGAATGCCACCGAGGCGCGCTCTTCCCACCACAACACTCTTACCCCATCCTCCCAGATACTCCTTGAAAGATCCTTTATCAAAGAAGCCTGATACGAAAGTCCCATCCTCTTTGGTTTGTCCAGCGAGCAGGTGACGGACATCATACGGCGCCTTCGTGGGCATGAACTCCACTGGCCGGTCCACGGGATCCGCCGAAAAGAGCTCCATTGTACCCACGTTGTCCTTGGCCGTTTTCGGAGTGTAAGATAGCCAGCGTAACACTTCCTTCATGCCTTCCTGATCATTCTGAACCACTAAGTGCGAAATGCCATTTCGATACATAACCTCGGGGCCGCCAAGCTGATCTTGTGAAGCATACACTTCCCGACCGAGCAGCTTATTAAGTGCTTGATATCCGGTCAGAAGCAGTGGTCCGCGGACCATCTGAATGGTCCGCTGCGCCAGACGGACAATGTAGGCTCCAATTCCGACGGACCGACCAGTGACATAGCTTAGAGTAAAGGTCTCATCGTAGGCACGACTAGTTTCGCCGGCGATCATACCCGAGCCCCGAAGATTCTCAACACCGATGAACTTATCAGTGTCTCCGATGATTGCGTCTAACACGAACCGTCTACCCGTAGTCTCATCTCCCTCTTCCGCACTCTCCCAGTGACCGCTGACTATACCATCGGGCAGCCCGCGAAGCGCCTCTGGCGTCAAATACAAATACTTGAATCCAAGACTAGGATTTGTTGGGTCGTTCCACGCAATTCTGACCTTGTCCTTCAATCCCTCGTACAAACCGATGCGTGCCCCACTGTTGCATGCAATATAGACGCGAGGAAGACCGTGAGTACGAGAGAATTCGGACACGCGTGCAAAGTAGTTGTGCTCAGGTACACCAAAGGAGCCACCCTGGTGCGTAATGTCACTGCCGACTAACACCATCTGGCGTCCCGCGGGGTATTCGGGTGTCTTCAGTGTCAACAGGAATCCCACCATGCCGACCTTGTTGTCGGCGACAGTCCAGTGTGGGTCCAGGTACAGCTCTCCGTCTGAAGAAAGCTTGAACTCCTCAACCTGTGAGAGTGCAGAAACAGACCAACATAGATGGTAATCAGCCCAAGCTCCGTCACAACCGGGGCCGGTCTCCGCAGAACTGACCGGACCCCGCACGAGCACAAAACTCTATGGCTATGTTCGCAACTACGTCGCCGTAGAGGTCTACCGACCGACGGTCCTGTTCCCAGATGTGCGCTTTGACTCCATGGTGGTGCTCGACTTCCCGGATTTGCGATTGAGCAGCACTCGGAAATACGCACGCGCCACATGCATAGGTCCTGCCTAAACGAGCTTCTCCATCATTTAACGACTGCTTCTAAGCCTTCCGGGTGCTTATACGGAGGACCCTTCCTGTAGGGTACACGTGCTATGTCGTGGGCTGACAGCCCTTCTCGGATTTCACAGATTCAGGGGTCTTGGCCATGGTCTCTTAGCTCGCTCTATTCTCACCTTGAAGAGATCTCCGGGCACCGCGTCATCCCACCCGGTGCCGTCTTTGCCGCCCTTGGTGTCCAAATATTTTTGCCAGCTCTGCAGGAGCGCGACCTCGAGCAGGCCGAGGAAGTCGTAGATGTAGGTCGAGCCCGCCCGTCGTGCAGCAGACCGGAGCATAGATATCCGATCAAACTCAGGGTACGGATAAATTTCACTTCCAGCCGAGCCATCACCTGGGGGTCTTGCAAATGCAAGAGACCGCCCTCGCTCCTCGGTCGCCGCTGCGGTTGCAAGCGATGGAGTCGTTCCGGTCTTACTGAACTGCCTAACTTGCTCACTCTGCTGCGAGGTCGGTGCAGACACGGCTCTTCTCAAGCCGGATTTCGACGGGAAGGATGAGGCAGAAGACTCGCGAGACGTCCGCGTCGTCTCCGTGGAAACACCGCTTCCGGGAGCTCTTCCTTCTGCTGTGTCTGGTTCTCCCTCACTCTCGTGAGGCATCAAGCGCCGATGAGCCAGAGGGTCACCGGTGAGAAGATGCGGGACGTCTTCGGCAACTTCCGTGTGGGGCCGACCTTGTCGCGACCTAACGGAGAGGCGCAGAACCTGCTGACGGTCATCATCCACTTCTGTGCCTTGTCCATTCTTGAGATGCATCTTCACCTCAATCTGGTCGACATGCAGCCGCAGGCACCGCTCGTTGTGCTCGCTTTGGAACCTCTTCATGAGCTTCTTGAACTGCTCTGCCGCCGCTGCTGCCGACATGTCGAGCGGAGGAACGATGTGGACAAACAGATGTCCAGACGCAGTAGCGGACACTCGAGGATCGTTCGAGCACCGATCCAACACGTCCAGCAAGTCTAGAAATACTCGAGATAGTCCACTCAGGTCCTTCTGTATCTCATTGGAGAAAACCAACCGGCGCACAAATACATTTTGAGGTGTCTGCGCCGCGTTACGCGGCTTCGCCTGTGCGGGCGCTGTGCCACCAGCGGTGGACGACTCTGCCTGAGGCTCCAGAGTCCGATCCGCTCCAGAGCCCTGAGAAGGACTGCGCGGAGCCACGACAGAACTGCTGGTGCCTGCATGTGTAGCCGCGTCCGATGTTCTGCCCCCTTGAGCTGGCACTTCGCCTTGCTTTGGAAGAGCCAGATAGGCTTGTGTGTTGGGGTCCAGAGCGTCTAAGCGAGTTAGCTGAAAGGAGGACTGCAAGCTGTTCAACTCCATCAGTGAAGGGACTGTAGGACAAAGGTCTCTGCGTAACAAACAATCGTCCAGATACGCAGGGAGATCCAATGTCACGCCGGACAAACAGCGTCCCGGCGGGACCACGTATCAGGCCTAACAGAGACTCAGGAGATGACTAGACTAGCGTCTGCAAGCACCCGCCAAGTATGCCGCACCAGCAGAAAGCTGCCGTACCTTGACACTCAGGACTGTGCTCCAGCTGAGAAATTTAATTGGTTGCTGCCTAATGTCCCGCCTTCTTTCCGACACAGCCCACTATCGCAGGATGTCAAAAAGAAGGAATATCGGGAAGTATATGGTCCCTTCTCTTTGACCGAAGCCGCACGCGACTGCAAGGAGGAGACTGCTCAGCGAAGTCAAGACGGGGTTTCACTCGTCCACCGAGGCAGCCCAAGACTTCTCACGACATTTCTTTTTGGCCATTCAGACACTGACGCTCTGTCACTCTCATCCAGACTGTCTCTACGGAGATGCGGGGAGTGCCTTCACTCTGTAGCGACTCAGAGAGTTTACGGTTACTGCCGGAATGAGCAAGCAAACTCACCGTCGAATAGTAGATTCCACAAAGCCCTGAGACCTCAGAAAGTTGAACATGCGACAAGGTCGTTTGGTTTGAGGCACGTGCATCGCCACAAGCCGGACGTCCGCTTGCTCGAGTGGTTTTGTGAGCCTTTGTAAGACATCGCGGACCTCCCCTGCGAAAGCATCCGCCTCCGGGCCCTGAGCAGCCATGTTCAACGGTTTCGTAAGGGCTGCCAAGAAAACGTTCCCTGCAACATGCCAGAGCCGCATCGGCAACGTGCTTACTTCACCCGAGCAGCCCGACAGCCTTCAGAGAGAAACTATCTTGCGCTAGTCTCTCAACAGATTAGAGACGAAACGCAAGTCTCTGAAACGCACTACCTGCAGCGTGTTAGTTGGCGCCCTATTGCGTACAAGTACAGCGAATGCTGGAGTGACTGACTCCCACGATACAGAAACCGACAGCCTGGCCACATAGACCAACTCACTGTGCAGAGTTCCCCGCGGGGATCTCTGTGCGTAGAAATTACAGTTACCCATTCTCGGCGCGGCGACACTTACTTGCTTCAGCCACTTCCGCTCCTGTCTCTTTTGCGCGTCGGTCGTTGTCATGTTTCTGTGCCTCTTCGTCGAACTGCCGCAGTCTGACCAACAGTTGTGCTCCTGTGCGCTCCATCTGTGCCACGTCGCTGAACGCCGCCATAATCCCCGTTCTGATGGGGGCCTCCTTTTCACTCAGGTCGGCCTGCCTGAAGCTCCAAAGAGCTACAGGGACGCCGGCGACAGTCTCTGTCCTCATACTCAGTATTGGGAAGGCTCTATAGTGTCTCCTAACTGCCACCTCCAAAGCCCGGGCCCCGACCTCCTCATCTCCGAAAAGGTGAGAGAGAAGGTCCATTCCAGCCGTTAGCGTGCTCGCCCGCGCCACTCTCTCCGCTTCGACCTCGTCAAGACTGAATGACTCGCGGCCGGAACCAGAGGATGTCTTTTTCAGAGGAATCCGCAGCAACTCTTCCTTGAGTGTCTTCACACGCTCAGCAAACGGAGCAATACGGAAGGCATGAAGCAGCCGCATTGATTCCAAGCAGATGGGACCATATTCCCTGCCATGCAGCCCGGCCAAGCGCTTCAGACAGACCTCCAAGGAGACCGGCATTCTCCAGTCCGAAAACAGAACCGGGAAATTCTGGAAAGATAAACAAAACACTCTGTCAGCCCCAAAGCATTCCGTCAAGTGCCTATCAGCGATAGTCTTCACTGGACCGCATGCAAAGGATAACTCCTCTTTAAGCGACCAGGACACTCGAATCCGAAACACGAGAGCTACATTTCAACATCAGCTCCACTCGCTCCTCACTCCAGTCGACGCTGGTCTTCCGCGCCTAGTTTTAGAGCCCACCAGAGTTTGAGCGGGTATGGCCAACCGACACGGCTTGTCAGGGATCTCTGATGTATACTTTTAGCTGACCCCCCCACAATCTGCGTGAGACAGATTTTCGAAAAGAATACTTTCTTTAGTACCCCCCCTGATGTAAACAACTGTATGTCGCAGTTCGCCATAGTGTAAAGTCCGCTCTGAGCAGCTTCAGCCGGCCAGTGACACTGCAGCAGCGACGCAGCAAGTTTCGCTTGAACCCTACATGGAGCGCCCGGAGAAGCGAAAGCACCAGCTGAATTCTGGGCTGTAAGTGGCTGTGGGCCAGTCTCATCTTGAGTAACATAGCGGGAGAAGCACTTCTATCACTCGCTGTATCAACCGTTCCATCGGGAGCAGACTGCGCGGCGAAGTGCTCGTACACGTTTAGGAAAGACTGGAACAGCTCGACCATTAGTTCGGTCACACGCTCGCGCTGCCGACTAAGAGACGAAGGAATGAAAACCCTTTGGACGTTCGACTCGATGTCCTGTTCGTAGCCATCCATGGCGAGACGCATACGCAGTGCCGCTTCAGCCTCAGCACCACCGTCTCCGAAGAGCAGCTGCGCACTAGAAGCATCTTGCTCTGCACGCTGCTCTCCGGGCAAATCCAGCCTGCCCTCAAAATCGACGATCTTCTTCACCCGGCTCGGATCCTCCAGCTCCAGAGTTGCTAGGATGTCTCCAGTGGCAATCATACTACCCGGGCTACGAGCATGGGAAATCACCCCTGTCTCTCCAGCACTCAACGTCATGATCATCTTCATTGCCTCCACCTCGGCGTATGGCTCGCCCTTCTTTACCACCTTACCGTCCGGAACAAGATAGCGAACCAGCTTCCCCGTCACGTCAGAACGGAGTTCGGACGGGTCAAATACATTTGGGATGAGAACTGTTGTACCATCAACCTGCAACCGCAAGCCCAGCGGCTCCTCCCTACCATTGAATTTGTGAGACCGTGCGTTGGGAAAAAGCACAATGAACGAACCGTCTGCTTGTTCTCGTACTCCACATTCAACGCTCTGCTTGTTCAATTGCAGCCGATAGAGTTGCGGCCCTGTCCGGGTGACCGTGAATTTGAACCGCTGATCTTGGTACGTTATCTCTTGATTCACTCTGTGAAGTGACGGAAGACCATGGATATACCGCTGACCTCGCTGCAAAGCTGCGAGTACACGTTGTTCCTTGTCCTGTGGAGAGAGCAGTCACAAGTGGGACAGATACCAGCAAGGCGACCACTACGCACGAGTGACCAGTAGAGAGCCAAGGCGGGCTAACGACCGGCACGGACCGTCTAGAGATGTTCTGGGAAAATTCACTTCGCTCGAGCTCCTGTTGTATCCACCTCGATAACCTTTTGTCCTCGTGCGACCCCTCGGGTGCTCGATGTGTTGTGGTTTCAAAAGACGTCAACCTCCATCTGAAGAACGTGTACCTCGCGCAAGAGTTATCTGTTTGACATAAGAGAATGGGAGGCCCCCGGCGTTCACGTACCTTGATGGCTTTGATACCTCTGAAGAGTACAGCTGCGAGAACTACGTGCGCCTGGTCGACCTGCTTCTCGACGCTTTTTCGCTGCTTGATGAGTCCATCTAGCCACGCAGTATCAATGCGGTTTTCAATAAAGTCCTCATTTTCGAGCAGTCGGACAAGGTACTCTAAGGGAGTGCGGATCTCACCGCGAACGTCAACACGCTTCAATCCTAGCACCAACTTTTTCCGCGCCTCCTCGCGATTACTGCCCGTGGCAAAGATGTGACCGAATTGCGAATCTGCGTACTCGTGCACACCTCCGCTAGCGCCGACCGAGAAGTAACCCCAGACGTTTTCCAGAGGCTGAAATTCAAGGCGATCAAGGCGACCGCTTGTTGGCTTGAATCCCTCATCAGGATTTTCAGCAGTAACACGGGCCTGAACGTCCGCACGACCAAGAAGGATACTAAACCTTAGACCCAAAGCTGCGTCACAATGAGGGCATCGACACAACCGCATGGAGCCAGGTATATCACGACATAACAGCTGCATGCAAGCATAGCTCGAAGAGAGCTCACCGCCAAAACATGTCGTTTTATAGGCACGTGGTCTTCCTTTAAAAAGTCAATACTGTCCGTCGCCTCCGGGTTGCGCCCGAAGAAGAGCCTGATGTCCGGAATGCGCGAAAGTGGAATACCCATAGCTACTTGAAGCTGCGCCGCAGGCAAATTCACGCCGGTAACGCCTTCAGACACAGGGTGCTCAACCTGGAGACGGGGGTTCAGCTCCAGGAAGTAAAACTTGTTCTTCTCGCGATTGTATAGGTACTCAACCGTCCCCGCTCCGGTGTAACCGAGTGACTGAGTAAGCCGTTGCGCGGCGCGCTCCATTTCCCTGAACGAGACACGGAAACGAATGGAGCCAGGAAGACACTGCAAGGAAGCTGCCCGGGACTGTGACCTTCACTGCGGCCATACGCTTGTCTTCCCAGAATGAGGTCGGCGAACTCAAGAGCTGCGAAGGCGGAATACCGACCTGCTCGCCTGAGGGGACAGACGCGCCGGTGTCACCGTTTAGTGACTTTTGCCCACCAAGGCACCTTCCAAACTCGTAGCACCCGACGCAATATGGTGACTCATGGTCCTCGCCAGTGCCTCCGGCTAGGGCGGATAGCCTGTCTACTGTTTTGTGCGGTAACCTTCCCTGGAAGATGTCGGAGGGGCTGCCTTACACTGACCCTACGTATCTATTGTCTCCGCAACAAAGTCCGAAGGAACCAGCCTTAGAAACGCAAAATTGATAGGACTGGAAAGAGCTGCAGTGCTTACATTCACACCGTCGCGTCAGGCTCCCACCCATCTAGAAACACAGATAAACATTCTGAGGTACGTACGGAAAAGGCTGACGTTTGCGAAGCTTGTCCTTGGATAGTATCAGTTTCACATGGGAGCCATGAGAATCCCGAGCCCCACGAAACGCGTTGTACACGCGGCTTGACATCGAGTTGCGCGTTCCTTCGCGGACCCCGTGGAACTGCACACGCCCCAAGGCCACGCCCTCGTGTTTGAGAACTGTTGTGAGCGGCCGACTCACTTCATCGTGTCAGCAGGAACCACCGTTGTCGGCGGAGCCTCCTCGAAAATCTTCTGAAATCGCCGTTGTGTGCTACAGTCTCTGCCACTCAAAGCGACAGCTTGAGAATACTCGTCACCGACAATTTGCACTTCAATGTGGCGCGCTTTAGTACATAGCTGCATCATGAACACTGGCGAGCCAGGCACTTCCGCGGTGACCTGTCCAACAGAAAACAAAACAGGCTTGCGTAGGCGACTCTTGATTCTGTCTCGCCTCGTGCGCAGACGCAGTTTCCTCCCGGTGGCTCCTCTAGGAGCAGGGTGGTATTTCTTGAGAAAGGGGTGGGGTGGAGATAGCATCGCAGACAGGGAAATCGGTGACGAGAGCTCCGGCGGGGCTCCACGTAATTCGGAGGGCACCACGCGTTGAGTAATTAAAGTGTGGACAGGACTAGTGTAGAAGTATGTAATAGCTGGGTATGCGACCGGCATGATAAAAAGCCACAGATACAGACGTCTGTGTATGGACTCCGGCTCAGAAAGATCAGTTACGCGGCTGCTTTTCTACTCTGAGGTGTTATTCCCGCAAGATCAGGGAAATCAACAGGGTAAGAGATAGAGGCGCAATAGGCAGAATAAGAAAGTGCGGAGTGAAACTCAGAACGAGAGGCAACACTGTGTGAGCAGCAGACGGAAACTTGTAGCTCCGCACCTGCTCGTAAGCCGACCTCAACTGTTCCGGCTTATCAACCATCCGGATACCCTTGCCACCGCCACCTTCGCTGGCTTTAATCATCAAAGGATAACCAATCCTCGCTGCCTGGCGCTCGCACTCAGCCACGCTTTTGACAGTCGCCTGTTGGAAGACCTGGGGCAAAGCAAACAGAACCGATGCGCCAGAGCTCGCGTGGGACCGGCGGACGGATTTCAGTCAGAGGTCACCTGCTCGGCTGACTGCGGCAAAGGTACACATGAAGTAAACAGTTCCGTACAGGACGCCAGTTGAATAGGAAGGTATATGTACTGTCTAGAGGATGTGCTGAACTACTCCGTGAGAGGCCTGAACCCGGCGTGAATCTGAAACTGTAAGACAGCTCGAGAGCTCACCTCCTCCGGAATCGACCCCGTTTTTTCGTCTAGCTGAGCGCGTAGAGAGTCACCGCTCCAAGGTATCGACGGGACACCGGCAGTCTGGGCTAGAATATTGGCGGCAATCTTGTCGCCTAGTGCGGCCATGACACCCGCACTCGGACCGATAAAAGTTATGCCAAGCTCCTTCAATCGACGGGGCAAAGCTGGGTTCTCGGATGCGTGTCCCCAACCAGGCCAGACAGCGTCCACCTGCAAGAGAAAACACAGACAGCGAAAAGAGAACTGACAAAAGAAGGATACAGCCCATGTCACCTGAATGGCTTGCGCACCGAAACCTCGTGAGGCCTAGGAGACGCATGTTCCACGCGGTTGAGCTCCTACGCTGACCGGCTTGGGGCCACAGAAGCAAAAATGCTGACTGGTAAGGAAGAGTCCGACCTCCCACGACGCGTTGTACGGCGGCTGCCACATCCGTCCTCCCAGAATACTGCACACAGAACTGGTAAGACCAAGACCTCATCAAGGACGGAAGCATCGCGAATCAGGAAGTGTTGACGCAGGGCACAAACCATTTCGCAACTCTAACACAAGCAACAAGCCACGTACTGGGGTGACCAAGTCACGCTGAGAACATCTTAGTGACAAGTTGGGCCGGACAACACTGTTGACACCAGGCCACCAACAGACGAATGGACACAGCCAAAGTGGCTCTAGATATCTGTGGCCCGTCTGCGTGTGGAGCATACGCAACGGCATGCTGGCACAGACAGGGGGACAGTCATCAACCTCTGCACACATCGTGGCCGGTCTCAGTCTCTCGGAGAATCGAAATCAGGAAGCGAGACTTCTCATCGGTAGTGACAAATAGACTCCGATCATCCTCTTCGGCCATACATGGATAGTGCGGCGGGAGAAGACAGCGCAGCTGCACCGTGGGCCCTCACGTGTGATCAGTCCAACCCTGCGAAGCCGACGCCTTGGTGGCCCGTCCACCCTTCGACACGAGCGCGACTGTTGTGGACAACATACAAGACTCCACACCTACTGGCAGCCGTCCACTGAGACTGGCCAGGGCGGAGTAGACCTCACGACAGAGTATTCAGTAGCTCTACAGTGCCTGCTTCAGATAGTGACCATGTCACAGTGAAAACCAAGTGAGGCAAGAAAGGGGGCGCCAGAAAAGATGAACACCTCTATACATCGAAATAGGACTCGCTTGCATTATGTTTCGAGACGACTGGAGAAGACTGTCGAAGCACTGGAGACCAACTGACGGTGGGCCTGCTGCAGGGACTGCTGAAGAAAAACTTCAGCATGATTGTCTCAGCGCCTAGCAACGGTCCGAAGACATTCTTGCGAACTGTCTTGGGATCCCGAAGCCCTGTGATGGCTAGCCACGTCTGACGGCACTATGACGCTTCGATACTTTCTTGCTGGGGATGACTAGAGCCCAAGGCGCAAGCTGCAGGAGGAAAGGAAACCTCTCCGTCCCAAGCTCCGTCTACACTGTCTCGTCTCGTGCCTCCCGTCAGAGAACGCACGTGAACTTTAGAACGGGCCGTGGGTGTCTCCAGCATAGAGGTTATCAGTGTGTACGGCCACAAGCGCGGGCCCAACAGACCAGGGGCGTCAGCAACTTCCATGGGTAACGAAGAACTTCCAGTAGTCCGAGAGCACAATAAACGGGGAATACCATTCTGTCCGGCGCTCTGAACAACTTCGCCCCCCAGGGGCTGGGGTCCGAGCTGCCAGGCACCAATCATAGCATGCAATGCTCTAGCTGAACCGCTTCTTCCACGGCCAAGCAGCGGAAAAAGCGGGACTCAGTTCGGGAAGAAAAGGAGGACGTGGACTTTACAGAAAAGGGCATACCTTCTCCTGAGATGCAATCTTGCAGATCAGATCAACATTCGCGTAATTGTTCCTGTTGGGGCCTCCAGGGACTTCTACAATTTTGTCGGCCCGGCGGATATACTCAGGATTTGCCCGCATGTCCTCGGGGGTCGCCATTACTACGAACTCGAGAAGCTGAAGAGGGAACGCGCAGACGTAGGACCACGGCGGCTGAACGCGAACCGCCCCCGACCGTCTCGGCGACCCTTGTGGCACGCTGATGAGCGGCAGAGGTAACATGTTGCGTTCAGTGTGTCTCAGCCTACGGAATACTAACCAAAGGTTGACCAGCTCGACACCTAGAAAAGGAAGACATGCTTACCTTGTCATCACCTAGCTCCATGTATGCCCACTGCCTCATTGAGAAGATTGATTTTGTTGCAGCCATGCCATTGTTGGCAATCAGCACGCGACGAATGACGCGCTTGCCCCTGAGGAGAAAGCAACAAGAGTTCGGCGCAGACGGCGCGGAACCATTTCAGTCATCTCAAGACCACCGTCGGACATTGGTCTTGGATGGAACTTGAGAACAGGTCGTTGCCGTTGTTAGCCCGGAGCTTGTCCCGTTTGAGACTAGCACGAAAGCAGAAGCCGCAAGTATAATGCTTAGGCCTGTGCTGAATTACTGAAAGCCTCGCCGCCACGACTCCAAGAACCGTCTTCATGTTTCGGCCTCTTCAAGTTTCTGTAATTCGAGACACTTCATGCAGATGCATTCTCAGTTTCAGTCACACGTGCGTTCTCATCTGCGCGCATCAACTCCAAATGTGTTGTGAGGTTCTAGTCCACAGCTACGCGTGCAGCCTTCAGCCATCGAATGCTTGACGAGGCTGTACAACGGTATCTCTGCACTTGGACATTTAGGCTGTATTGTAGTGTCGCACATGAGGACAACCGGTGGTCTCAACGACTTATCGTGTTTCTGCTCTGAGATCCCGCTGGCTGAAGTGCAGAGCCGTCGCGCTCTACCTCGGCTAGCCGCCCGGACAGGCAATCGCTGTTGGAGGCACGGACCGCATCAGCGTCAAAAAAGTACGGCGTACGGGTGTTGTAGACTGCGTTCCCTGCTGCGTTGAGCGAGATGACTGTCGCGCCTCTCTTATGGCACTCCACGTTGAGACACTCCCAGCCACAACTGCGCTTCAACCATCAGTCAACAGTGGATGCCCTTCGAATGGCTGCATGTGATGCGCGTGCTGTTGCAGTCAGATGCGGGAGAGGTGTTCAAATACCTTGGCAACCTTGGCTGTTCAGCACTTCAAAGGACCTTGTTGCGGGGGCATACTTTCTTGGCATTCTGAAAACTCATGGTCGCCCTTACCCATGTCGGCGGACATAGTCAGCAAGGGGGTCCGTCCCTTCTACACCGTTTTGAAGATTTGTATGTTGGTCAGCAGATAGTTTTTCTGTACGCGTCGCAGTACCTTGGCCTGTAGTGGGCACAGCCGCGACAGCCGTAGACACGCATGAAGGCAAATGTGTCATTAGGCCCTCACAGCTTGGGCCGAACTCGCCGCGACTACCTCGAGTCGTAAGACAGTCGCCACGCTCTCCGCCCGAGCACCAGAGATCCTCGCCCCGGAAGAACGCCGGTCTGCCACGGATGCCATGAGCGACATCGGGAGAGAGCGATTTCCTGCTTCGACAGTTCAGAAGTTTAGGGTTCACTGCGGAAGGGAAAGAATTTGCAAAAGCGTGAGTGACCGCGGTAGCGGGAAATGCAAGAAAGGCCACTTTCTCTGCAGAGCGTGATCTCGTTCTCCTGAAAGCGAGTAGGGGGCTTGCCCGCGACAACAAATGAGGCCGTTTTGGTGGTGAAGAAGACTTTCGAGAAAAAGGGGGAGAGGAAGGAACACTGGCGCCAACAGCGTCATTCGATTGAGACAGGATGTGAGAGACTGGGGACGAAGGCGAGGTAGCTACCGCAGGAGACACTGGGCCTCGCTGCAACCGGATTGACTGCGAAGGCCGATGTGATGAGAAAGAAGGATTGGGCGGCGATGGTCTTACATCCGGGACAGGAACAAACTGTCCGGGGGAGACCATTTGTGAGGAATGAGGAAAAGATACACCGTTGCGGCTAGCCGGGTTGCCACACTCAGAAAGAGAGACCAAACAGAGCAAAAATATCAGAACAACCCAGATGGGCGCATGACGTCCGCGCAGCCTCGCGTATGAAGCACGTCTGCTGCCTTCAGGCTGGAGATAAATCCCTTTGCATACGGTATGGTGGGACACGAAATTCCCTGGAGAGGAAAACTTTCCCGTGGAAACAAGTGGCAGCCTACACTCAAGGCCCTGCCCGCAAAATGAAGCATAAAAAGGGGTGCTCGCTGGATTTGACAAATGATATTCAAAATTAGAGTCGAAGGCAGAAGAGTGGTTCTCGGATCTGGGTGCTTCACTCTTCGAAGCTTCGTCGAGCTCTGGGACTGGCAGCAGCCTCCTTTCTCCCCTTTCCATTGTGTGTAATCGACTGTCTCTCCTTCCCGGCTGAGATATTACAGTTGTACGGGTACCGTTGCACTCCGGGAAAGCGAGATTGTGTACCCCGTCGGCACGGCTCCACGGGGAGACATACGGTTACAAGGGGGCACCACGGACTCGAGGCTTCACAGCAGAAATACCTATTTGAAAAGAAAAAGAGCGCATGCTGCACCGAGTTGTATGCCTGCGTGCGCATATCATACAAACAGGGCATCCTACCTTGCACCACCGGGCAAAAAACTGCGTAACGCGTGGGGAAGCCCTATAAGCGATGCTACGTCCTGGAGTACCATTCTCACTGGTCGGCACTCTAAAGTGAATTGGCACGGGAGCTAGTCCAGAGTTGAACACTGGGAAATGGCTTGGATATCATGAACCCTAGAGGCAGCAGCTGAAGAGGAGAATTCTTTCCATCACACTTGGGAGAAGGGACAACACGCCCTCCCCCTGGAGGGTGTCCTGTAGCACCTTTTGCGCCTTGTCTCCAAGTGGCGGTCCTGGCAGGTCGGCGGGTGCCCAGCGAGGAGACGAGACTTTATCACCGAAAACCTACATGATTGGACATGACGACCGAGCGCAAGTAGTCTTCATAACCTTCGACTCTGGCTGCGGACACCGGTCTTGAAGTGAGCGCCCCCCACACATTCGGAAACCGTGTTCGCATGCGGCACCGCTGCGCGTCCCTCCGGGGCTGAACAGAGTACAGCTCACCTTCCTTGGCATTAGACGCGTTCCTCTTCCGCCCGTTGCTCTCGAATGGTAATAGCTGATGTCGCTGTAGTTACGCGAATAGAATGGAATGGGGTAACGTCCTTCCGTACTAGCGCCTCAACGGGAATACCCATCACCACGCGACTGGCGACTGTGGTATCGATGAGCTCACGGCCGACACCGGGCTGCCTACACAGCCGGAAAGACGAAGGCTCCAAGTGAAGTCTGCACTAATTACTTCGCACGCAAGCCGCTGGGAGACGTTCATCTGGCAAGGCACTGAAATTGGTGTCCAGGCACCTCAACTTCACTGGTGTGTCTGCAGTTCGGGGCAATAACATCCATTTTCTCCGCAGCGCTACTCCACGTATGGGTGCTAGATGTCAGGCGTTCGATGGCCCTCTGCCGCCCCGGCGGAGCTCTCTTTAGTGAAATTCAGGTAGGAAAGAATGTCGAAAGCGGTGATCAGGATTCGAAAGAATTGTCCCACTTCACGAGCACATCTACGACACTACACGTTCACTCCCCTGTTGCCCGGCCTAGCAACGAACGCTAATACATCATTCTTTTCCCCAGTCAAACATTTCGTGTGCGACTCAACGCCGGTGGCCTGGCTGGGGCCCCCCCGGTGCGTCCGCCTTAGTCTGCGGCGAAGTGAGTGGCCCTTCCTGACCTGTCCCGTGACGCCGGCGGGATTGTTCGTCGCCTAGCAACGTCTCTGCCCGGCTGAAGCCCGCACCTGGAGCTGGCCTCTCTTTGCTGTGCGACGTCGTACCGCCAGGTCGCTCCTGTCTGTGATCTTGGACATTGTAACTCGGCCGCTTCTTTGGAGGAACTAAGTGTTTCTAAAGGACGAGGGACGGATCCGACTAGTAGAGAACAACCGCTCAAGTAGGCAGGGACGTTAAAATTAGCAGGCGAGAGTACGGGCGCTGGAGACAAGAACCCCCGCGTGTGCGGGATCGTGGAGCCCCAGCCACGCTGCCGTATCGGACCCTTCGGTGGCGGAAACGCTCGTTTGCGGGGCAGGCTGAGAGTGTGCGAAGACGAACCGGTGAAAACCCTGCAGCCCTCCGAATGTCTTCGGGACATTCGGAGGGTTGCAGGCTCTTGACTCGATGTTTAGATGCGTAGTAGAGTGGGCACCGAAAGGCTGCCACGATGACGACCGCTGCAGCAGTGCGCGGCACTCGCGAACTCAGCGCACTGCCGCAAGGGGCGATGACCAACATGGAGCTGAGAGTAGATAGTTGGCCTTTCCTCTCCTGGCGCTCTTGTGTACCGTGTACAGCGGCTTCGTCCTCAGCAAGCAGCTCTCTCCAACCGCTGACTGCAAATCCCCAGGGCATGAGAACACGCGTACGAGGTTTCTTCAGGGAATTTGTTTCTCAAACTGAAGTCCAGCCTCACTTTGGATACGAGACAGCACCCTGACACCAGCCAGCACCCATGTTTCTTTGGAAAAGTGCTGTTGCAGAATCGAACAAGTATAAAGGCCGTCCTCGCCGGCGTGGACACGGCCGGATGCAGAAAAGAAGTTTTGTCTTCTTCACCCCTGCTACGTGTCTTCACCCAAGGCAGGTCCGCAAACGAGAGCAACTCACGAGGCGAGCGCCTTCACTGATCAAGTTGCAGCGAGATCGGGCGATTGAAAGAGGACAGTCGGTTCGTCCTCGGTGCGGAGAAGAGATGAACTGTGGATTCAGTTTCCACGAATGACGGTAGGAATTGCAGTCGCGTTCACAGACGAAAAACTCATTATCCCCGGTGACAGCAGGTTGCTTACACAGTGGCACTTATCAGAAGGCAATCTTTTCACCGTTTGCTTTGGACAAATTGAAACTCATTCTAGAAAGCGACGACTGGCACCGCCGACACCGCCTTCTCGAAACTAGACAAGTGAAGTGCTCCGCGTGACACGACCACGCTAGCCATCATGCTTGAAAGGCTTCTTGCCTCAGGACTTTGCGAATGAGGCGCTAGTGCCGAGCTGACTGGAACTCCTCACTGCTTCAGGGCTCTTTCACAACGGATCACCCAGACCAGAATTTCCGATTGGTCGTGAGTCTCTCGAGTTTTCCTACTTAGACACACTTCGCTGGCACGGAGGCCCTAATACGTGTGAGTGCTTCGTGAATGTGCCACCACCTTGTACCGTGACCAGCGTCTGCTTGCTCTGTGCATCACAAACGTTTCCTTCATTGAGGACCCGGTACCACGGCTCTCCGCGGGGCCGCCTTGTCAGCCTTGCGGTTCGACCTGAACCTCCTCTGCGGTGACAAGCAAGCATCACTCCATTCGGCAGTACCTCTTACGTCGTGCTGCAGCCCTGAGTTCGTCGCCATCGCCTGCGGTTGCATGAAGAAGGTTTTTCGAATAGTGAGTAGTTGCTAGTATGACCTCTGGTGCTAGGGTCCCTGCACCTCAGCTCCTCTTTCGTGAACCAGCAGGAACTCTTTGCCAAGACGCTCTCTTCTTCTTCTCTTGGCTTTGTTCTTCTCTTGGGTGCAACGGAGAGGGGCCATCACCGTGCTAGACCCGCTGCCACTATTGCGTCGTCGCGTTTTGAGTGCTGAAGGTTTTGAAGAGTGACACCACGAGCCAATCGTCCTCGGAGTACAGGAACCTTCCCTGAAACCTGACGTAGCAGAAAGCCCTCTCGACTGACAAGCAGGATATCACCTTGTCCTCCACGCTCCTGAGCACCACCATGTGTACGAGGACAAGGCACCAAAAGCACAGAGACTACATGCTCTTGTTTATCTCTGCCGGCACTGCTCTGACCTTGTGGCCGGGCCTGGGGCGCACTACCGCTGTCAGGCAGTCTCCGTCTGATAATCGCCCTGTCCTCATCTCCGTGGTTTCTTGGCTCCTGCTGTTCCGGGATCCTGAGGTGCGTCCCCTCTGCTGGCTCGTCCGGGCGGACACGTTGCTGACGGTCAAGCAACCGCTTTGCATTTGCTTCCTGCTTCAGCTGAATAATTTTCACCCCGGTCCCGCCACGTTTGCGCAAGCCAAGCGATGATAAACTCATTCGCTTGCCTATGAAGTCGGCACAACAAAGGAAAACCACCCCATTTTCGGACTTGACGCACTCCCAGGAGCTCGTGACATCCTGATCTCGGAGGCGCTCATGTAAACAGGGAACAAAAACTGCATTCTTCGTGTTGCTTGGAAAGGTGAAAGCAACGCCCACTTCTCGGAGCAGCGAACACTGTGGATCGGCAGAAGGGAAGCTGATGGTTTGTGCTTGTTTACAGAAAGCATCTAGCCGCGGCATAATATCGAAGCGTAGATGCTTTCTGTAGAGAGCGCGGACCACCAGTCTCCATCCTGCAGACTTCGAGAGTCCAAGAAGCTCAATTCCCAGTGCGCAGATACTTTTATGGACGTGTCTCCGCGTGCAGAGACTCTCCCTGGCATATTCCCGTGTTAAGCGACGTCTATCCCTGATTCGGAAGTANNGAAGTAAGTTCGGGGCCCACTCTCCGCTTTCCTCCGAGCCGATACAACACAAGAGAGCCAGGGGGTGAAAGGCCAACTACCTTTTCTCAGCGCCATGTTGGTCATCCATGCTTAAACCTGCTGGGAGTAACGGAGGTCTCTCAAGGATCAGCCGTACTCACCTACTCCTGACGTGGTGACAACGAGCACATCTGGCGCTTTATCTTCCGGATCCTGGTCACGTACACACTCCTGGCCCGACGCTCTCTTCTCTAGGCTTGACATTCCGCTTGGCGAAAGCTCCTCCCTCGCCACCTCTCTTAAAGTGACTCCGTGGGGTTTTCCTTCCCTCTTTCGGGGCGGAGGTACAACAGCGAGAGCTATAACAGAGTCTCCTGATCTGCGCGGGAGAGAGAACACGCAAGTTGACATGGGGATCGATATTCTTTGGGTACACACACTGCTCAACTGCGTTCCAGAAGCAAAAGCGGCACCGGAGACATTCAACAGCGGGCGCGCCCGCGGGGCTTCAGATTGGAACCCAAAGAGAACCGGACTCATAGAAAGACACACTCGTCAGCAATCTGGAACACTTCCAGAGTTTTTCTTATGAGCAAGCGTGCAAGGATGTATCTTCCTTCAAGGGGAATAGGGGCGCCAACGGCCACTACCTGTCACAGGAGGGCCACCGGAATGGTGAGCTTCTCGTTATCGCTCTGGCGTAGAATCCGCGCACTTTGGGACACATTCTCCCCTTGCACAACGTTCGGAGGACGCAGCTGGTTCTTGAGGAACCCGGAGCAAGCGACAGCGGGAGCTTTATACGGACAACGAATGCCCGCAGCGTCGGAAAAAGGGATCTCAAGAGAAGGGTGCCGCCAAAGCCGCCAGCATCCTGCAATGTAACTTACTTCAGACGGATAGCGTGCACTCCTCTCGATTTGCCCGTGCGTGTCTCCCGAACAGACGACGTAGAAAAGTGTACCGCGCGGCCTAGTCGGGTAACTGTAGAACACGTGCAACAACGAAGTGCAGATAAAAGGACCCGCAAGTTATCGGAGTCTAGACAGGCAGTCTACACAAGCGGCGGTCAGAAAACCATTTGCAGGGACCAGCTACAAACTGTAGTGAACTCGGAAATTCGATCCGACCTCCGAGCCGCGCGCACCACTGTACGACAAGCTGAAACAAAATAGTCAAACCGCTGACAGGAGTTATGTGGCTCTCTCTGGTCCTCACCGATGAGAAGGGTGCTTTTACTATGTCGAAACGCATCAGCTGGCTCGCAGGTGTAGCCTTTCTCTAGGTCACTGTTTAGCCGTGAAGAATGTGTAAGGTGTCGGGGGCTCTCCAGCCCTCTATGGAAATGGCTTTCCTCTTCGCTGCTGCCCTCAGTGGCCTCCTTGCGCTCCCGGCTGCTCCGGTCTGCGGGTTCCTTTCGTTCGCCGTTCACATTCTGTTCGGCTTGTCCTTCCACTAGTGCTACGGTTCTTCCTCTTTCCTGTCGAGCACTCATACCAAGCCGTCCGCTGCTACTTGTTTTCTCGTTTCCGAGCTCCTCGACAATACCCGCCGCCACAACGCAGTCTCCTGAGGCGCACGCGATAACCTTCCTTAGCCCCCTCGTGAAACCACGCCTGTTCAACAATAAGCTCACGTCAATCTTCGCCATCATCCCTCGCTTTGTGGCTACAATCAGCTTTGATTGGCCTGGTTCTCTTATTTTCCCACCCCACTTGTTGGATTTTTTATCTCGGCGAACGGCTGACGAATAGGGGAGAGCCAGGACTGCGGCGAGGTGCGCCTGTCCGGGATCCATCCGAGTGCTCTCTTTTCCGCCATCCTCACAACTCTTTGTGGGCACCTCCGGGTGAAACCCTGTAGTTCTTCCCGTCTGCGAACCAGTTCTTGCCGTCTTTCTTTTTCCTCTGCTTGCCGTTAGAAGCAGCTGAGGTAGGCCCACACCTCTAGACAGACGGGATCCCAACGGAATCTTGTAGGCTGGCAAGCTACAAGCAAAACCTTCTCGTGTTACTATAAGAAGGCGATCTCTGCTCCTGCAGACACAGAGGCCGTGGATGGCAGTTGAGTACGTTCCTGGCTTGCGGCTTTCCTCCGATGCTGCTGGAGCCGCCGTGCCGACTTTAGCATCTCCTCCGGATAGGTCCGATTCCTGCGGCACACAGCTTTCTGTTGGCTGTCTAGACAGGCCCGGAGTGACAGGAGCGGTGCGCATGCCGACGGCGCCGCGTTTGAGAGTGGGGACTTGAGACAGGGGAAGACGCCGTAAGTAAGGCGCCGCCGAGAACAGGACAACATTTCTGCAGACACATATCAGAAAGCAGCGCCTTGCCGGCTTACCATATCACGAAAGAAGAAAGGAATGTTGGGAGGGCGTGATGAGGCATCAGCTTGTGAAGCAGAGAGGCATGCATTGGTTGCGTGTGGAGGCCGGCTCTGAAAATTAGGAAGATGTAAGTGATTTTGAAGCAGCAAGCTGACTCACCAGACCGACTAGGGGGTGGACGTTCCCCACGGAAGGCGGGCGGAGTAGCGCCCTGTTGAAATGCTTGGTCAGAAGCCCGTGTGAACAATCTTGCCCAGGTGCCTCTCCAGTATCGATGGTGGACTTACTGGTGACTGGGGATGAGGTCTTCTTCGTCAATCTCTTGGGCCTCTCCAAAAGGGACAACTGCTTCTTCTTCCTCTTCTCTGTTTTCTTGTACTTTTCTGTCAGCTCCGGAAGCCAAGCTGGAATCTGTTTCCCTCGCGTTCCTGAGGACCCCAACATCTTTTCCTAAGCTTCCTTCCTGACTACGCAAAACTGTGCCGTCTTTCTCCAAACTCTCCAGCTCCTCCGTACCCGAAAGCTTTGATGGACAGCTGCGCGTCTGACCTCCCTCGCTCTCAGGACGAATACAAGAGGCTGGAGAGCCATACGGTCTTCTTACCTGCTCGTTCTTCCGTTCCTGGGTCAAGAGATGAGCGGTTTCTCGACCCTCTTTTCCGATGGCGCTCTGGCTGGGGTAACGCGCACCAGTTCCGTCTCTGTTGTTCTGTGAGGCCGCAGCGGCCTGGTCATCTTGAAGGAATGCGTTGTTAGTAGACTCCGGCAGACTTTCTCCACTGTGCTCCGTGCTACCCGACCTGTTCCTCTCCGCCGTACTTCTGGTCTCATCGTCCTTCGCACATTGCGTGTTCCGTCCTCGGGGAGGCCGGCACTCCACCGCACCGGGCCCTGATTGGACTCCGGGCTTTGAGTTCAGGACTTCCGTTCTCTGCTTGGCTTTTCTGCGTTGTGCCGCTGTTTGTACGATCTTCGTACGCCTCGCAGCTTTATGAGCGTCTCGGATTTCTTGAAGCTCCTCAATCATCAGTCCGTAGATCTCCTTGTCGTGGTTCAGCAGCTCTTGCAGACGGTTCAGCCGGCTCATTTGCTCCTCATGTTCACGCTGTATCTCTTGCCGTTCTAGCCCCGTTAGTCGTGACAATGTGAGGCGCAGAAGGGCATTTGCTTGTGGCGGAGAGAAACCGAGAGGTGCACCTGCGTGCCAGAAATCCACATGGCAGCACGGTTTCAGGTTACCGCTGCAATCCGACGGCTACGGACACGCTTGCTATGGATGAAGGCAAAGGGTTTAGAAAACGAAAGATACTCTTGCTCACTCGTAAGTCTGTGGTGTGCCTCGGAAGCGCTGAAACTTTCCCGTACCGCCTTAACGACGGTGTCCATATGACCGACAGCTCTCAGTAGGCCTTCAAGTAGGTGTGACCGCCGTTCGCGTTCCTCTCTCTCTGCCGCGAGCATGCGCCGGAGAGTCTCAAATCGAAAAGAGATCCACGCGAGCAACATAGACCTGCCAGACAAAACGGAAGACGTCCACCGGCAGCGGTGACTTTCTTGCCCGGATCGTTAGTCCGCATTTTGCTGTGAAGATAGAGATGTGCGGCGGAGCCGGAGTTTTCGCGTTGCTCTTCCTTCAAAGGCAGCTTCGGTCTAGTAACAGGCCGGTTTTCCCACTACTCGGCCTTAGAGACCCGGCTCAAACAGAAAGCCTAAGAACTCAGTTCTTGAGCGAGACCTGTTTTTTCTTCTCTGCACCAGTCGCCTTCGGCAGTGGCATTTGCTAAAACACGCAGTAAGGTTCCTGAGACTCGCATCAGTTCTCTAGCAGCCCACGCCGGCTGAGTTGCTCTCCCCCAACCGTGTAGCTCGGGCCTAGCTTCTCGCACAGAGGCCGACAGGAGCGCATATGAGAGGCAGTCAACCGAACCCGGGAGACACACAAGTTTGTCGATCCAGAAAGTGAGGACGGGAGCCCGCTAAAGACTGGAGAGAATGGCTATCTTTCCAAAGAGAGCAAGGGGTCCGACAACTGCACTTATACTGAACACGAGGACGGAAGAAGCGCGGCCCGGCGTCCGCCACCGACCGCCGGAAGTGGCATTCGGACATAGCTCGGAATTACCAAGCGTAAAACACCACCCGCTTGCGTCTTCGAGTGCACTTACTTCAGAGAAAATCGGCAAGGCCGTGTGCCGTGGTTGTCTAGCGCGATGAGGTTGATAGGAACAAACGTTTGCAGATTTGTGTGTTTCAGCAAAGTACTGAGAACTACCTGGGCCTCCACTTCAGGTCGCAACACTAGCACGATGCGCACGCCTCGCCAGTCGCTCTCGTCCCGGATGCCTGGAAGAAGAAATGCGCCGCATTTGCAACAGGTTAGTTCATTAACAGCGTATCCTTTCGGGTTCACAAAGCGTTCTATACCTCGTTCATCAGGTGAGGATGCTGGGTTTCGGCATGAGGACAGGAGGCGGCCTGCGTGCATATTTTCCTGAGCTTTTTGTCGTAGGGATTCATGCTGGTTTCAGGGACCACGGCTTGCGGTGGGTATGCACAAGAGGAGCCGCATTCAACTGTCACTATGGGCGCCTTTCTCTCTTCTGATAAACTCGGTCGCGGCAATGTCAGACCGTGATGTTATGTATTAAACACAGCCATCGGCCAGCCGACACGCAAGGAGCCTGCTATACAAGCAAGCAATGAAAAGAGAATGTTGCTTACTCGAGACGCCCTCAAGGAACTTCGAGGCAACCATGTGCCCGACAGCCTGCAATAGCGTGCTCTGGACGAGGAAGAAAAACAGCAGAAGATGCGGACCGTTGCAACTTGTGCAGACAACGCCCGGAAAAGAAAATGCAAGACAGGGGAAGCCGACCGACCTCCTAGTCCCCAAGGACACTCTCAAAAAAGACCCTGTCTGCCCGCGTCTCGACAAGTTCATTTCTACGAGTCTGGTGCCTCGTTACGTCACGGCGACTCCAACCAGAAAATTGCTCGAACTAGCTAGAAAACTGGACAACCGCAACGAAGGGAGAAAGCCCAGGGGTACTTGCGAGCCAGAGCAGGTCCAAGCCTGCCATATGAGAAACCAGACGAGTCGGGAGAAGCTATGCTTGCTGACAGAGTCTACATGACGGATGCCGGGGGCTTCACCCGGCAGTTTGGACACACTCTGCCGGGGCGAGCATTGGACGTTCGACCGGAGAACGGTAAGGGAAAGCTTCCCACGCCCTCTCCCGAACTCAGACGTTTCGCCTAGCTGCTTCTTCGCGCGCCCCTCTCTAAGGCGTCGGAGGATCACTGCAACCAGGACGACGAAAGCAGTCGTCGGCAGCAGGCGTATCAAGAGCTGACGAAGGAAACTCGGTCCAAAAAGCATGTAATAGGCCTCAGCTGCTGGGACAAGAGCACGCTTCACTGAACGAGCCCGAATCGATTATCACAGACGCAGACACACCAAGCGACTCGTCTCCCGACGGAGGAAGAGTTTCGACCGAAAAGACACATGACAGTACTCGGTTTGGACTAGACACGCGCTCGTCATGTCAGACTCGAGCTTCGCCGGTAACCAGCGAAGATCTTGATTGGCTCAGGCTTGCGGGCAGACGGGTAGAAGGCGTCATTGGAACAACACGGGCGGGCAGAGGGGAAGTCTCGTGTGATAGTTCAAAAAACATGGTGTACGGACATTCGGCCAGTAGAGTCCCTGCATGCAGTATGCTCCTGGAGTGACATTGTGTGTGATAAACGCAAACAGACTGTGGTCCTTCTAGAAGAGAGTCTGTGAACGTCCTTGCCCTCTACGAGCACCCGCCCTCACTTGTTCAGAATGATTTCCTTCTCGGCTCCCGAGCGCATACTGCATTCTCCATCACAACTCTTTTGCCTGGACTTGGCAGGGTCGTCGTCCCACAGTTTCTGGAACACGCAGGAAGCTGCCTACTAGGTACACCGGTGGCGCTGACGCGGCAAGCGTAGGGCTTTTTACGTCGCTTTAGAGAAGAAAATTCGTGACAAGCTGGGACACAGCCACAGTCAATAACAGCTCTCCAGACTGCTCTGAGAACAAGGTGTGGGCTCACCTTGTTGACGGTATACGGTAGTTCAGTTATGACAAGTCGACGCTCCGGCTTTGACTTATCGCTCTTTTTCTGACTGCCGCTGCCCTCGCTCTTCTCGCGAACCCTCCCCCGATTGCTTCCATCTTCCCGCAGTGGCCCGTCTTCCTCCTCTTCTTCACCCTCCACATGCGCTTTCCCACGCAGCTGGACTCGGCCGTGTCCCCGAGCGTAGGCGTCCTCCATCTCTTCGGCATTCATCAGTAACCCGCCAGTGGGAAAGTCCGGTCCGGGCAGGATGGTAGAGAGGTCCACGGCAGATAGACTTGGGTTTCTGCAGAGAGAAAGTGACGAAAAGCGGTTTCTTTCCACTTGTGATGTTAAGCCGCCTCGCGTCAGTAAACAACTATTAAAGCTGCGTCGCCATTTGACCGTTGTCCGTGTAACGCGTGACGACTATATATGACCCTGGGCTACGAACCAGAGGAAAAAGAACTACGCCGGTTCGAACGCGGCCAAGGCGCATATCCCTTTGCAGGGCATGTCACTGGTATTTTACGCCCCGGTGGCGCCTTGGCTCGTGTCGCCTAGGAAGCACTCATTTAGCAGTCGTCCACCCCGGAAGCAAACCACTTCTGCCGATCGCCGCAGAGCAGGCAATTGTAGTGCCGGGGGAGTACAGCAGACAGCATGACGACGAGGTGTGTGTCTACCCGGAGATGATACGATTCCAAAAAAGACAGTATAGAAAGAAGCTGGGCCCTGTCTCGGTGTGTGACACCGCACGCGACCAGTAGGACCTTCGGATAGATTGGGACGCCTGATGCGAAGCTGTCATAGTAAAATTTCTCGGCTCAGCTATGCATTCTGGAAGAGTAGTACAGGGCGGCTTCACTCGACCCCCGAATCACTGCACCTGAGATTTTTGGAGAAAAAGCTTCCCCGGGTCGGCGGCATCTTCACAGCACTCTTACCTGATTAGTGCGATCGTGGCATCAATGACCTCGTGCAAATTATGAGGTGGAATTTGCGTGCTCATTCCAACTGCGATTCCCGAGCTGCCTTGCACGAGCAAAAGCGGCACTCGGGCGGGAAACACGAGGGGCTCGCGCTGCCGGACAGCAAGGGACACGCGCAACGCGGACATCAGCAAGTGAGAGGATCCCTAGTGTTCAGGATACCAGAGTGACCTTAGCTCTTCTTATGTCCACCTACGCGCCTGCGCCAGAAACGCCTCACAACGTGACACGAGGAAAGAGTTCGATCTGAGGCTCTTCACGGAAGGACGGAGTGGATACAGTAGTAGGCGTGGATATGATGTGCAGCAGAGGATTTGATGCATGCAGTCAACTCTAAGACCAAGGGTGTACACAGAAACAGGTCGAGAGCTGATAACACGCCACAGGTGAAGAGCTCCCCGGAACTCACGCGCGCGTCGCATGGGTTTTGTTGCGTACTTAGAATGGTGACCCTCCCCTACTGTCAGACTGCGACAACATGAGGGAGCGTGCCTCAAAGGACAACAGTTCTTCAGTCAGACTCGCGTCGCACCTGTCTCACTGTGAGGTAATACGCCCAAGCTTGTCTTTCGTCTCTGGGAGACATGAGACCGACCACGTCAGTCTTCCGCACTCACTTCACTAGCATCGAAGTTCGGCTTGAAGGGGACGACTTTTTCATCGAGATGCCCTAGGAGAACATCTTCGCTGCAGAAAGCGCAGACCACACAGACACGAATGCGAACACACGGGTGAAGCAAGAACGACACAGATGCTGCTCCCGAGTAGCGGTCGTGAGAAGCGTTGTCCCCTGCGGTTCGCCACACGACCGCCTGAGTGAAGCGATCAGCCGCATTTCGTCCACCAAACTGTAGGAAGTAATTGCTCAAGAGATGTTCTCAAGCGGCTAATGAATCGTCGTTCGCTCGCTTCTTCTGTACTGGCTAGCACGTCAGAACGAGCCCACCGCGGACACGACAAGAAAAAGCACCTCTTTCCCCTTGTGCTAGAGCCTGTCCGCATCCACGGGATCTCCGCCGACGCAGTCGGAGACGCGGGAAGACCACAGTCATACTGAGAATGCTCCGAGGCTCCCACTTTTGTCCGAAGCTCGTGCCAGTGAAGAACGGAAACCAAATCAACACCGCGAAAGAACGTGCCTGGCTCCCGCGTCAAGAACGACGAGCCTCGGATGTCCTTCAGAGCTGTGGAGAGATCAATGCTCAGAACAGTGTGGCGATACGAAAGGCACAGACGCGGCTCTCTTTTCCTGAACAGTCTCCATGCGCTTGTGCACGCAAAGCATCCCACATCCACGCGAGTCCTGCAGTTTTCCAAAAAACTGTGCCTTGGCCCACGAGTCCACAAGACGCACTCCAGACCGGCATGGGAATCCAAAGGCGTGAGAAACAGGAAGATCACACGCAACGCAATGAAAACGTTATCCGTAGCGAATGTCTTCTTCAAGCGTGAAAGAACCGCTAGGTACCTTCCCCCAGAAATACCGAGCAAGGGCGGTCGTAAGCCGTCACACCAAAGCCTAAGAAACACAAAATCTACGAACGACGGCCCCACTTCATTTCATCAGCATAGACGCATCGCAGGCCACACAGACAAGCCGAAACATTTAGATTGACAGTATATAGTGACGGCTGCGAACACTTTTGTCCCGTAGAGAAGGCGATTCGATTTCAAGTCAGACTTTTTGAAACCAAGCGCTGTCCACTCAATACAACCTGAAAGGACGCGTCGAAGCTGTTGTTAAATGCACTCACGCAAAGCGAGTGAGTCGGCACTCCGTGTAACGCATCGCCGCAGGGGGGTCGCCATCGACGGATCCAAAATTACCATGACCCTCAATCAGGGGATGACTGACAACAAAAGTCTGGGAAAGCCTGAGGCAGCCCAAGAAAGGCAACTCCGCAAAACAAAAGAAGGATGAGTGAGGTACATTTCCTCGTGCACTCCTGTCAGTACTGTACAGTCCACGTGTATGTGATTCTGTACCCGTTATACCATTGAAGCTGGAAAGAGAGCCCTGTCTGACAAACTCGGGTTGTACAGCCAGTGAAAGGAAGGGCTGTGTATTTGTTTACATTCATCGGATTCAATGCAGAGCCGCCTTCACGTACGACAGTTCGCGAAGGAATCTGCAACGAACAAAGAGGTGGCAAGGTAAAACACTTCGGGGTTGCCATAGCAAAACAAGGACCACGCGATTAGTAGAAAGAAGACGAAGACTCATCATCATGGGTACATACAGATATAGAAGAACTCAACCACAGTATCTATTCTTACCTAACAAGAGCGTCATAGACGGCTTGATCTCCATGAGGGTGGAATTTCCCCAGTACCTCGCCAACGACTCTGGCACATTTTCGGAAGCTCCCAGACGCGTGCAGCCGCAGTTGCTGCATACCAAGAAAGACAAACGAGAGCGCCGGCCATACCGCGGTGTCGGGCCTGCCCAGACGAGCATCTCGGTTACTGGATCTCTGGCTGAAGCTTACTTACGTGACAGCAAACCTTTTCCGAACACAGCCTCACCTACATCTGTTTCGCGACTCCGGAATTACATGGAAGACGCAAAACACACAAGCATATAAATACAAGGAGCCCAGCGCGGAGCAGCTCCCAAAGCGACTTTCGTGACTCCCTGTTAGACGTTTCTTTCCTCCACTGACAAAAGACTGACTAGCAGTGGAGGAGAACGAAACATGGGCGCTCCTTCTTTCCCGGGCTGTGGCGAGCTTGTTCTTCCTGTCGGTTTGTTCCTAACACGCTCGAAGCATGAAAGGGAGCTCGCTCGCTTGGGCTCAGCATACCTAGTTCTGTCTTGTTGAGCCTAAGCCTAAAGAAATAGGGTGACTGTCATAATGAAGAAGTCTGCCTCACGCACAAGAGAAGACGCAGAAGATGAAGCACAGGTCGAATTCAGACAGCCCTACACGTACAGGACAGACAGACCCATACGTGGAGACCGCCATGTCTTCTCTCAAAAACGGTCGAGAAAGAAAGAAGCCTACTACAAGTTCATCTCTCAGTGCGCAATCACTTCTCTTGGTTTTCTCACATGCATAGCATATATAAGTCTTCTATGAACTGGCTTCAGGCCATCTCGGGCGTCAGGGAGGGCTCGGGAGAGGATAGTACTATACGCGTAACAAAGAAAACTATGCTGCAACTCATCAGCCAGCCCTGTAATCTGAAAACGACGATGTTCCACTCCTTGCTGACGTGCGGACGTATCACCCTCCTCTTCCTTTTCCCCAGTAGTGTCTGCCGCCCATGCTCGGAGAGAAGCTGCCTGCTCGGCACTGCTGGCAGAGGACAGAAGAGACGTCGATCGACGCCATCCTTCCATATCGGTTAAGCGAGACTCGCGAGGCCACGGTGTAGCCCTGGCACTACAGAAGAAGGGGCAACGATATGAGGAAAACGACAACCTTTCCAGACGGCCAGAAAGGCTGGCGGCAGAGGATAGAAGGATACGTCTCCCAGGTGCGACTGCAGCGGCTTCAGGGGAGACGGGTCGCGCACATGCGGGAGGAAGAAGACACCGGAGCGTGTGATTGGAAAATGTCTCTTTGAGACAAATTAATGGGGTCGCGCCCCCGGTTCCCGCTATCGGTATGCGGAAGCCTTGAGCTGGACTAAAGGGGAAAAGGAAAAGGATTCTTTCGGTTAGAGCGGCCACGGAATAAGGAGCTTCAAGGGCCCCGCCACGCAGAAAACGACAGTCTTTGTCCTCTCTATTGCAGGGATACTTTCTTCGCTGTCTTAAGAAAGAGACGCGAAGCTTGTAGCGTGAAGCGGGCGGCCATAGAGGAGAACGAGGATATAGGAAATTCCCAAGAGAGACAGAGGGAGCAGCATATGACAAGCGACACAATGGTAGTCTGGAACTCCCCCGTATGTCGTACCTCGATGAGGGGGGCGACAGACAGGAAACAGAAGAAAATGAAGCTGTCTTCAAAGGGTTACCCGAGGAGTGAATAATAGCCCGTGCTCTCGTAACGGCTTGACAACAAAGGGAGACAAAGAGAACCCCATGAAGAAAAGAGAACAAAAGACGGGGAATAATACGTAGGAAATTTTTTCTTTTCATTTTCAGTCAAAGGCATCGAGAGTAAGGGTAAAAAGAGAAGCAGAAGAACGAGGAAAGGGGACGGCGTATGAAGACAGACGAGGAGTACTGAAACGAAGAGTCCAGAAGTAATGACCATACGGTCAAAAAGAGAGAGTGTCCGACTGGAAAGGGCGGAGAGCTGTCGTTCTGAGGCCGAGAGAGATGAGAGAGACGCAAACAAAACACCGTAGAGCCACACAAAGAAGCGGCCTAGGCGCAGTCTTTGCTTACTGTCACAAAAAAGTCGCAGACTGGTGACCGAAGAGGAACCTTGAACACTCTCGTTGCGACCCTTCCCTCGGCTGCTACAGTTCTCTAGAGTTAAGTACATGTTAGCATCATCAGACTCACTTCTCCCTGATTCCGCTCTCTGCTCTGAAGAAGGGAAAAAAATGTTACCTGCTGAGGCAGATGGAAAACGGCTGAAGAGAGGAATGAAGGAGATAGACGGGAGTGAGGCTTCCAAGGAATAGTTCTAGGCCTACGATTGTATGGTCGCCTGCTTGCGTCACACTGGATTGCAAGCCCCGGAGTCAAGACAGGGAGGACGAGGCGGCACACGCCTGTTACTCCGGAAGTCATCTCCAGTCTCGACCTCGACTCTTCTGAGACGAACTACAAGAGATCGGATCCCTTTCGAGAAACTGTCCGGGTCCAGAAGGAAGCAACAACTCTTTTGCTTTTATTTTTCCAGGGGTTGGCGGGAAGGAGAGACAAGCTGCGTGCTCCCGCCGACCGCGACGAAACCTTGTCTTGATCGGAAAACTCAAGGGGCAAATTCTGGATGGACACACTCGAACCTGGAGACGGGCTCCCTATGGGAGTGGCAAACTGCTAGTGAGCTGCTTGTGTTACGTATGGACGGAGGAGGGCTAGTACAGTTTTGGAAAAAAGTCTCCGGGGAAAAAAAAACCTGTCCTAACTGAGGTAAAGTACGCAGGCCCTGGAGGATTATCAGAAAAGAAACAAATCCGGTGTCTTCTGTGTAGCATGGCTTCTCGATTGTCTGTGACTGTCTCCCTCCGATGCATGCAGTCCCAAATAAATCGGGGACTCGAATGCCTTCTCGAATGCGACTCTTAGTGCTGTTTTGGCGGCCTCTGCAGGGTTAGCCAACGAGAGTCATACGTGTTTCTCTGTCAGAAAAACGTGTTTCAGACAGTGAAGGAGGGGAAGCAGCAACCTCTTCTCGTGAAGCGGGTCACTGCCTTGCGTATCGGTTCGATGAGACACAGCTACGCGCGGAGTACTGAACAGCAGTTAAGCCCCGTCGCAGTGAAGCTTACACCAACAAATCTCAAGACTAACGCTTTGGGACAGACGGCAGCATTCACCGGCCGTAAACGGACATGCTTGCTCAAGGAAAGACGAGTCCAGGAAGCAGCAATTTCAAGCTTACAACAGCATGAGCGACCGGGTAACTGGTTTGAGGTGAAGAAGCCTGCCGCACCTTAAGTTTTTCGCTCACTCGTCACTCGCAACTACACTGCAGTCCACCAGCGATCTGAGCTGCTACAGCTGCTACTCTGTCTCCTACCTCGGACACACTTGCTCGTTAGTCACTATAAATGTAACGCCTGAGGCGCCCTTCGCGCGAGAAGTCGTGCCGTGCTACGAGGCTGCGGTTGCCTGCCGCTGAGGGCTCTGGAGTAGTGAGTGGTGTATTGCTCTGCATTCTCGTTGTGTGTCGTGCTGTG
>NW_027153151.1:0-207 GCF_002600585.1 Cystoisospora suis
GCAAGAGCGAAACAATTAAAATATTTTCGGTTCTTTCGAGTCGCCACGTCTCCACAGCTTCCTCGGTCCTCCGACACTCAACCCGGCACACTACGCACAGTTAGCCACGCACAACCTGCCCACACTCTGGGCTCTCCACTGGGAAAGTTCGCACTTGTTAAAAGATAAGAAAAATATCCACTCCCCGTCTCCCCCGGTGTGCTCCCG
>NW_027153152.1:0-367 GCF_002600585.1 Cystoisospora suis
GATGATGTGTTAGTGTATTCAAGAACGAGGGAAGAACACATGCAGCATCTACGGCGAGTGTTGGAGAAGGCCCGGGAGCACAAGCTGTTCCTGCAACTACCGAAATGCGAAATAGTGAAACAGAGAGTGAATTACCTGGGATTTGTGATAGAACCGGGGAAGGTTTCGGCGGACCCGAAGAAGGTCAAGACGATCCAGGAATGGCCGGAGGAACTGCTGACGAAGCGAGAAGTGCGCGGATTCCTAGGACTCGTGGGGTATTACAGAAAGTTAATACCCAACTTCACGAAAATGGCACTCCCATTGTTCCAACTGTTGAAAGATGATTCCGATGGAGTTTGGAGGGGGCGCCACACACGGGCGGTGC
>NW_027153153.1:0-20942 GCF_002600585.1 Cystoisospora suis
GGTGCCTGTGACACGTGTTGTGCTTCGGTGACAGGACAGATATAAACCTGCTAAGACATTGCCGCATCTATTATACATGGCGCTTTCCCAGGCGCAGCCCCGGGAGCTCCCTTCGGTGCCATAAACGACTGCTATCGAACCTTCCCATTCCGCTTCCTGCGCTCCCCGACAGCTGTACGCGGCATCGTGCGCACGGGCATACCTATAGGGGAAACACCCGCTACCGACTCTCCGCTTGCCGCTCTGTACCGTGCCGCCTGCTGTGCTGTGCTGTGTTTCCCCGCCGATGAGCTGGCTGCTCCGCACTGGGCTGGTGATTGTGGTAAGTGTTCCGCGTGTAGAAGAAACAGAGATAAGCTCTGTAAGTTCTGGAGCCACCAGTTGCCACCAGACGCTTTATGAGGCTTCATTACCAAGTTCCGCCAGTATTGTGGTACGGGGTGGAATCGGAACTGAACACTAAACACGATGAGCCTCCAGGTTTCCCTTGCGAATGTTCATACACTTTGGCATCGCCGACAAAAACAGCGAGCTACTGTACTTGATGCGTGGCACCTCCACTGGGGTCTCGTGGGACGTCATGAATGAAGTCAGTGCGCGGAACCGCAGAAACCCGGTTCTTTCTTTCTGCTATGGCCTTTGCTGTTATTACTGAAAGCGCCCCGGTGGGACCGGCTAGCGTCGGCAAACGGAGGACCGCGCCAGCCGCGCTGTGCTCCGGCGCCGGCGCGACGCGTTGGGTCCGGCATCCGTCACCCTCGCCCTGGTGGAAGTGACAGCGGACTCCCTGCAGGCGGCGACGCTCAGCAACTCCCGACAGCGGGGTGTGTGCGCACTTTTTCTACTTTCTGCGGAGTCTTTCGCGGAGCGGAGCGCTGGCACTGGAGCAACTGAGCTTCTGAGAGCTGATCTCAAGTTCAGGGTAGAAGCGGCGTGTGCTGCAGCTGTGTAGCCACGCTGTAACTCGGCACAGCTTGCTGCTGTTTCTCTCCTGCTTCAAGCACGCGGGACTGGTGGTCAACTGAGGACTGCTTGATTGCACTCTGTGGCAGTTTCTAGTTGCGAATCCGGAGCTCCACCATGTTGGGGGTCGCAGAGATGTTTTTCTTAAGTGGTGCGATGAGCATGGCATGCTATATGATGATCATGGGATTAGTCGTGTGTTCCAAAGAGTGAACGGGTCATCCTTGTTCGTGCAGTAGACTGTGTGTCTCCACGAACATATGTGTGGCAGTACACATTTGTAGATGGTACTGGCGGCATTCTTCGGATGAGTTCTGTCGTCGGGGTTTCTCTAAAAAGGACGTAGGACTTGCCCACCTGCTGGAGTTCAAGCGTGCGTCCACCGAACGCGTCGACCATGAGAGTCGTTACCAAGCTTATTTTGACTCTCTGCCTGCTGGGCCTTATTAGCACTGGATACATGATGGTTGTCTTCGCCGTTGTTGTGTGAGGTTGCGTAAGGTTCGACAGCCGGGGCAGAAGCAGTACATCCGTGAAAATGGCTTTAGCGGACGAGTTGCTCTGGGCGAGCGCCTGGGCAGCCACCTCTCGTGCATGTTGGCTGACGGAGTGCCGTCCGGTCGTAAGCGGCACCGATGTTGTGGGGGCAGCGGAGGCGTAGTGTATCGGGAGGGCTCAACTGCTAACCGCAAGGCAAGACGGGTAAGCAGAGTACAAGTAGTCCGCCGAGATGTGCGACTGTCACCCCCTGCCCCACCGGGAGGCAGCCAGTGCATTGACAAGCCTCTGTTCGTTACGTACGAAGGTAGCGAATCGGGAGGAGACTAGAGGTCATAGGAGGTGGCATGCCCCAGGCGGGCGCAACCGTCGTTGTCATAGGTGAGTGTTGATACGAAAGCTGTTACAGTGTGTCGGCGGAACCCAGTCTCCAACTGTAGGGAGCCACAAGGAAGGCGGTTAGGCAGCTGCGCATGACGACTCCTGAAGTCATAACTTCGTACGAGTGTAAGGTGGTGCATGCACGCTCATCTGTGGTCGCCAGTGGCGAAAACTCCGAACAGTGACCGTGACAACGGAGCGGCGATAGTTCACCAGGAACTGGCTCGAACTGGGCACACCAGGTCTGAGACGGCCAAGCAGAGACCCGCCGACGAAAGTGCATGATACTGCCCATTATCCGAGCCCCAGGCAGGGGACTTCACAAGCCAGCGACTTTTGCTGGAAGCCTCCGGCATGTCCTCCCTACAGTATGGTACCACGGCCACAGCGGGTTGACGACGCCCGCGCTCGGAGATTCGCCAGTGTTACATCCAGGCTCCCGGCGAACGACAGCCAGTGGCCCAAGATGAACAGAGTTTTAGGGTTGGCGAACACACTTTTGACAATACCAGTGGAGAGACAGGTTACACGAGAACAGAACTTACCACAGGCACTCATCGAGTTTCGGTGGTGCGCGCGGCGACGATTCATCGCATAGAATGAAGTGACAAGAAAACACGCAACACACCTGCCAAAGAGCCTTCTGCTAGAAACAGCGAAACCCACCACTGAGGAGGTCGAAAACGTGTACACTTTGAAAACTGGACTCCATCCCCCACTTTGGAGTGGAGGCAAACCCGGTCATGCGAAAGACCACTCCCGTGTTGCAGGAAAAGAATGTTCACAAACAGCTCGAACAGTGATGGTGACTGACAGGGCAATCGATATGTGCCGACAAAACTCGGAGGTGCTCCTCCGTTTCTCCCACAAGAACTGAAGCCTCCTCTCAGATATGATTGGTCAGCAGTCGCCGGTGAGTTGGGAGCTGCGCTACAGCGGAAGCCGCTTGCCGCTGCGAAAAAAAACAAACCATATGCCACACAGGCAGCCGGACTGCCGCGCTGACGTCCGCCGACTTTTAGTCACACAGTCCTTCGACGAAAGCACAGCACAGCACGATGCACCTAGGTCGTGTGCTCCAACACGGGTTGCTCGCTTACCACCATAGATGATGGGTCGTAGGCAACAAGACCTGCATCGCCGTAGAAGATCGTTTGGGGAGGGATTATCCCTCTGCTCTTAACTTTTGCTCCTTCTGCAACATTACAGCCGTTCCCGATTTCCTCACAGGCAATCACCTCCGCTACAGAAGCAAGCACATCGGGCAGGCGAGCCCAATCAGCAGCCTTCTAGTCGATAAGAAGTGCCCACGATGTATAAGGGGCAGTTTGCACCTGACTCTGTGTCTACTCTTTCCCGTGTGGTCTCCAGCTTTCGCCCCCAAACACAAAATATCCCCGGAAGCACAACACCCTGTGCACCCCGCCACAGCATCCGCTGACAGCTTTCCTCTGCCCGTCCCCGTCGGCTAAGAGTGAGCCTTTACCTCCAGCTTCGATGCGGACGAAGTCGCCAATCTTCCGGACATCTTGGATCACTGTAAAAATGGGCAAAGTAATAGGGCACAGCAGGTCCACAAGCGCGTGGTCCATACCGAGCAGGCGACATTTATAGCATCTATTTCGAGAACGCCATTCCTGTCTACACCAGCCTCACCGGGCTTCGCAGGCACTACGTGGTCCCCTGCTGAAGTAGGACTATCCGCTACGACTAAATCAACCGCTTCGCGAAAGAAGTTGACACGCTGTCAAAGTCCATTTTCTTCAGTAGCTGATGCAGAAGGACATACCTACCAGCACGGTCTTCAATCCATGTATAGCGTCCGATTATCATCGGCTCCGACCCGCTGCAGGTACAAAGAAACATCCCTCGCGTGAGCAGTCACTTTGTCGCCCCGGAAGTTTCGTCTACATCTCACGCAGCCCACTCTCTGAACGTCACACTAAAGCCCTCCGGGCTCGGTCAGTTCAACCGCCTCCAGAGCAACTACACACCTGCCGCCCCCCAACCAACACAGGCGCCCTATACTCAGCGGAGGAACTCACTCGGTGAAGAGCGACGCCGAGTTGCCTGGTAGCGAGCCCTCGCGACAACAACTGAGATGAGTTAGACCAAGGCTATACATAAGGCTAGGGCGTCGGGAAGCTATCTGGCATTTAACCGCCAGAAAACGAATACTTGACGCACCGGATGAGACATCCTTAGTATGCATACCTGACCAACCAACTACACACAGATGCTGCTGCGGTCGCCACGACACGCTGTCCAACGACCAGCACGTGGACAACCCTCCACGGAGAGATCATCCATCCGCAAACCGGCCGATGCGCCAGCAGACTGATTCCTGGTTTGTAGCAGATGGGGCTTCCTGCTAACGTAAGAAGCACCGTCTACTACAACCCGGCACCCGATCTGCGGCCGCGCGCTCTATCAATGTATTCTCTTCTCTCCGGGAGGCGACGAATAAAAAACTGCAAACCGGAGGCTCCCACTGGCAGCTGCAGCGTCCTGTAGTATTGATACGAGCCCGAAAAAGCATTCACTAGGTCATTCGACATTTGACTCTCTTTACCTGTTGATGATTCTTACACGATCTTCGACCACGGTATTTTTGTCGAGCACGATGCCACTCTCTCCACCGTCTAACAGTGACGCTACCCCCACACAGCACCCTTCTGCCAGCTCGATCTTGCCTTTCAGTACTGCCTGCGGGTGGACTAGCGGTTCCTTGCTGTTCTTCCCTTTCTTGTGAGTCCCTGGCGCTCCGGGCCTGGATCGGTCACCAGGAGTAGCCTCGGGCCCCCCCGTAGTTTCCGCCTCCGTACTGTCCAGTCCTGGTGCCATTTCCGGGGTTGTGGCTTACTAGAAATCACCGACGGCAGGCTTTGTCCGACCCGTCAAGCGGCTGAACAAGAGACGCGAGTGCGCTCGCCGGTTTCGCCTGGCACTTCCCGAATATCCCAGTTCTTCGTCCGCCGGCCACCGATTAGTCGAGCACTTGAAACTCCGACAAACACGGATTAGAAGAGCCAGCAAAGTCAAGAAATACTAGCAGCTGGATCCCCGGCGGTCGCTTTTGGCTGGCGTTCGTTCCTGCCCTAGAAGCTACAGCCGTCTGGCTGCGCTCCGCATGCAGCCCGTGCGGACAGATGAGAAGAAAGGTGGTCCGCATGGTCAAAGAAGGACCGCTGCTAAACTACCGTCCTAGTCCTTACACATGAGTCCATCTAGCCGTTAAAAATCAATCCGGCTGCCTGGTGCTGTTTCTCTAGTGTGTTTCATATGGCGTGGGTGCTTGGGGCTTTTCGGGTTACCGTCCCTCGACGTAGTTGCTCTGCAAGCCGAGGAACTCCTCTACCACATTCAGTCTGGGTACGGCGCGGCTGCAGTCCAGCACCAGCCAGTCTGGGTACGGAGCAGTTGCAGTTGGGACCTTCTTCTTCACTGTCATAGAAGCTCGCTCGGTGATTGGAGTGGAAACGGAAACGGACTGTTGTGGTGGCGTGTCCCGAGAGAGTGAGCCCGTTTCTGACCAACGAAGGCGCTCGCTCTCCGACCCGGATACGGAGGGTGACTGCACTCACCCTTGATGGCACTGCGTTCTCCGGGCGTTCACACAACTGTGCGAGTGCAGCGCTGAGGGCAGCCGAGGCATGCGGCGGAGTCCGGGGGCTTTTCGTGCTTCGCCAGATACCTCACTTCTTAGTCCACGCCAAGCAAGCCGGGGTACAGTCAGCCTATCAGGCAGGCATCACACGTCCATGGAGTCGTCGAGTAGGCAGTGACGGCGAGGGACGGTGCTTAGAGTAGTTGANNTCACTAGGGCAAGTAGGGTCGGTCTATACTAGGGCCGCCTGTTCCACTGTAGAGTGGGTCGCCCCCGATGTGCTTTAGGTTGCTCAGGTCCCGAGGGAAACTGTAAGGTGATGAAGGGTGGAGCCGCCCCTGACGCCGAGACTGAGCTGAGAGAAAATACCGCGAAAAGGTGCTTTGCGAACCTGGCAAGAGCGCAGCTGTGAACTATGAGACACATTTTCTGCTAGTACTGCTTTGCCGCACCGCACGAGCAAATTTTCTGAAGCGACGGGGAGTGGTTTCTAGCTGTGAAAATCCTCGAGTGGCCGATCCTGGCTCGGTTCCCTTGGTGGCCTGCGAGTTTCGCTGGTACTGCCCGGTCTGCCTGCACAGAGATGGCCGGGGTGTGCGATTGTCAAGTGTACACCAGTTTCGGACTTTTTTGTCATGTGTGCAGTTGGAAAGCGGCCGGAGCAGCACGGAACAGGTTCCGTTGACCGGCGCGGCCGGATACCTCTTTCACCTTGGGAAACCAGCGAGAAACTGCTCACTTCTCGTCGTCATACATGGCAGCAAATATCGCTTTTTTTCTCGATACCTATATGAAATCTTCGCGCGTTTTCTCCCTGGTAGTCTCCCTCTGTCCGATGACGGTCCCGGTTCTTGCTCGGGACGTCTGCGTCGTGTGCCGTGTTGAACCCTGCCGTGTCGGGCACCCGATGTAATGTGTTCGCAGTCCTTGTAAGAGTACGCGGCGGTTATAGTGTGTCAGGAACTCAAAGCGCCGCAGGACGCTGAACGAAGTTACGCTGCCCACGAGGCTCTGAAGTTGTACCGTGAACCCGCCAAAGCTGGAAATCCGCCAGGATGTATGAGGACGACAGGACCGCCGGGAGCAGCAGGTCCGGCTCGCGCATCTACGTGGGAAACCTGCCTGCAGATTTCACGGAGAAGGACGTTGAGCGCGAGTTTGAGAGGTTCGGGAGAATTGTGAAGCTGGAGTTCAAACGAACGGTAGGGGAAATGGTTGCTTTCTCTAGTCGCGCAGTGGTTGTTCGGGCTTTACTCCACTCCGGTTATTTGAAACAGCATTGACAACAGGACTAGGCAGCTGACCCAAGTAGATCAGCGCGTTCGAGACACGCTTTCCTGAGAGCGACTGCGGGTGATCATGGTGTCGGTCGTTTTCGGCGAAGTTGACAAAGCGGTGGTGTACCAGTGTAGGGTGCACGTGGACACAAGATACTGTGCGTATCTCCTTGAGCGTCCCACCAGGGGCCGTGCTGAGCTGCGACTGCTGTTACTGACTGTTCCGCGTCCCGTTGAAGCTCGCCCTCCTCTCTTTTGTTGACCTTGTTTCTGGAGCGGCTTTCAAGCTGCGCGCGGCAGAGACAGCAGGTTCGACGTGAAGTTGCAACTGCCTTGAAGTGTGCCGCTGTACCGGCGAAAGTGGCTTTCCCTCTGCGCGTACTGCAGGTTTCAGGCGCCGGGTACTGCTTCCTGGAATACGCTGATCCTCGAGATGCCCGGGACGCTATTGCCGAGCTCCACGGACGGCCTCCTCCAGGCACGCGGGACGCAGCGCCGCTCCGCGTGGAGCTGCCGCTTGTACGGGGCGCGCGCCCACCTGACCGTGTGCAAGGAAGAAGTGAGCAATTCGTGAATAAAGGCCTGCCGCGGCGCGGCAGGTACATCGTGGAGATTCGAGGTTTGCCGCCCTCCGGAAGCTGGCAAGACTTAAAAGACCACTTCAGGGGCGTGGGGGACGTCGGTTACTCGCAAGTACGACCCGATCCCGACGCCCCCGAGTATGGCATTGGGGAGGTTAGCTTTTTCACGCGACATGAAATGCTGGATGCAGTGGAGCTTCTGGACGGCAGCACATTCCGTTCACACGAAGGTGAGAAAGCGCGGATTTCGGTCAGAGAAAAGAGGCTCGTCGAAAGCGGGCGGTCAGACGATGAGTACGAGGGCGGCGCCTACAGCAGCAGTCGGAGGAGCCCCGGCCGCAGCAGCAAGTATGGAAATCACGGCTCAAACGGAGGAAGCTACGCTGAGGGACCGAGCAGCTACCCCCGGGCGGACACAGATCCCGTGTACGAGCCTTCGAACCGGGGCCGAACGAACGGGGGACCCTACTGTAGCGGTGGCTACCATCCTCGGGGTCCGAGCACCTCTCCTCCTCGCGGGTACGGAGGCTACAGCGACCGGAGAGGGCGCAGCAGGAGCCGGGACAGAGGAGCGCTGACGCCGATGAGGGGCGGGTCAGGCGGCTACGGGTCATACGGTCCTCCCTCGACTGCTTACTACGAGGGGCCGGGAACTAACCCGCGTGACGGCCGGCCTTCGAGCCTGGAGCGTGGCGGCGGCCGCCGTTACGACGACTGGATAGATCGAAGGCGGTGAGGAAGGTGAGCGACCGGAGACATGCCTTTTGATAAGCTGTAAAGATCCCTGTGGAGCAAAAGAAAGGTTTTGCCGAGAAAGGCTCCTTCGGAGGCTTCCGTGTTGCAGCACCTCTTCAGAAAACGGGGACAACATCGTCGAGGAGTGGATTGCTGCATCTCAAGTGAGGAGGACGTAACACCACAAACCCTCTTCTGTTTGCATCCGTGGAGGTTTTCCTACAGCACTCTGGCTGGATCTCCCGTTTTCCTTGTAACCCTGCCTGAAGTAGGTGAAGCAGCGAACTTTCTAGGTTCTGTCGCGTGGGCACCGAGTCCAGTGGGGTTGCGATGTCCCAGAACTATTACACTTATCAGGGTAGGTACGGTGTGAGAACGGGACTGTATTGCAAGTTGAAGACATGGATTTGAGCGTTGATACGATGTGGTTAGAGTTCACCTGTTTGGTCGCTACACTTGAAAATGGCAATGTCTTTTGCGAACTCGTCTTTTATGAGATGACCCGTGCCCTCTTGCACCTTCAGGTCGTCGACACAAGGACGTCGGACGCTGCGTCTGGTAAAAAAGTTCGATTGGTTATTGGTGCAGTCAGGGTACGGTTCCCTCACCTGAACTCTGCTTCTGTATACCAACAACCTCTGGTACACCGCGGTGGCCGATAGATCTCCAGCTGCGCACCTGCCGCGAAGGCATCGGCTTTCTTCAGACGTCAGGGGAGTCGCGACAGAGCGATCCAGAGGATAACTAGGAGGTCCTATGATGCACGTCTACACTTGGAGACTGGACTACTGAAAGCCGTTGTGTGTAGGTGGTCGACGCCTGTCGCAGCTCACGATGGGACGCACGGCAGTCCAACTAGTCGACCGATCGTGGAGCAGGACCGAGATCTTTTTGGGCCGGGCACTACCCATGCACAGAAAATCATAGCAGCGCCGGTGCACCACTAACGTTGCACGGGATTGAGTCGATAAGGCCTGAGAGCCTGGCGTTAGTACCGCTGAATGAGATTTCATGTTCCTTATGGGAAAATGTGTATCAGGTGAAACCCCCAGAAAATCCTAGTTTCTAACTGTGATAACGCGTAATGGGGTGCTTCTTAACGCGTGTGCGGGAAGCTGTACACCAAGGCATCGTTGAGCAAAGTGTGTCCTCCACAGCTGCACTCGCTCGACATTCCTTCAGTCACAGCGGACAAACGCCCGACTCGAGAACCACGTCTTACTGAATACAATGTCGAGAACCACGTCTTATTAAATACGATTGTAAACACCGTTGCGGTAGGAACGGTAGGGCACGCGACTAGCGAGAACGAACAGACATAACTGGTGTGTGAACAGTCTACGTACAATGAAATCGGTGCGAGTTTCCTCGTACAAAAGTTCAGGCACACTGGCTCGCAGGAAAGAAAAACGGCCAGTTCGGAAGCCAGTGAGTAGTGACGCTCCATTCGGCATACAAAATACTGGGCATGCAAGGACAAGGCACCTGCTGCGTGGCCACTAGTATCGCTTGAACCCTAGAATACGTCGGCATCTTCTGATCTCAGCGCTCAAACTCGTGCAGCAGACACAACTTCCTGGTCCTCCGTGAGAGCGGAAAACTCATCGCTGTCCGTCAAAAGATAAGAGAAGTCGTCTGTCAACTCGGGATTCTTCGAAAGTGCTGTCCAGCCGTCTCTTCTATCTCCGGCATCCATAAGGACGAGCAGCTCAACCACTTTCTCCTGGTCAGTGGATTTCTCGAACGTCATGTACTTCACGTTTTTTGAACTGTCCAAAAGACAATCAGCCGGTACGTTATAGTGCTTTTCCCGGAGTGCGTGATTACCAAGAGAGACTTTGCGCTGAACTGCATCCACGAGAACTATGGGAGGACCTGCCAGCAACTCTCTTTTTACTGTGAGACGAAGCAAACAGCCGGGGTATAAAGTCCAGTCTTCGTCGAACTCGCTAACTCCGTCCAACAGATGTTCGACCTCCGTTGTGGCAACCACCACTCGGGGGACGACAAATGACCCTGGCCGGTAATCCAAATCGATGAGTACCAGCGCTACACTACCCCCCTCTTCGCGGACACTGTACGAAGAAGAACGAGAAGCCACGCAGTTGCCGGGAATTCTGAAGGTTTCGGTCCTACTAGCGCGGCTTAGGCCGAAGCTTACAACGCGTTTTGACCAAGCCCATATGTCTTTCCCTCTCGAGGAGACGAAAGCTGGCCTCTCGTGGTAGCTGACCTTCAGTCTACCCTCAGTGTTGTTTGCCCAGACACCATCAATGCTAGCAACCGACCCCATACCTCTTTTCTGATGCGCAGCGTTGAGGTTGAGTTTGAGTTGGCAGGAAGAAACATTCCATCCAAAAGACTTCGTCCCTAGCAACCCTCTCCAGTTTTTCATTTTTTTGTGAGCGACGATGGCTCCAGTGGCCGCCAGAGCAATCACGACTGCTCCGCCGACAACTTTCTTGTTGTTGCGCAAGATGCTCCATGCCTTAGACAGCGACTCCCGACTCCTCTGTCGGAACCGCTGACTCAGGCTCGAACGGCTATCGTCGACATTGACGTGTCTTGCCGCCGCGGAGCCACGTCCGACTTGACCACTACTGTTGTTTGTGTTGGACTTCGGGACGACAACCGGCAGCGTGTCAGGGGTGTCGAACAGTGCAGATACCCCCTCTAGTGTCGATAAACCTTGGCTACCTCGACCCCATCGGGTCGAGGTAGACGGGGAACTCTCGGAAACTTCAGAAATTTCTCCTAGCTCTGACACGGTTGACAGGCGGCTGCTTCCACGGGAGCCCCCTGGGGAATCAGCTACTGACGCTGGGGGCTGGGGCAGTTCAAGAAAAGATTTTGTACGCGCCCGGCTGCGCCCGGACGTCTGCAAGTTGCTGGACTGCTTCAGAGTCTGCTGTTGCCGTCGCGATCGAGATGCCTGGACGCGCTGTTTCTTTGATTCCAGCTCGAGAGAGTGAGCCGCGGCCGCCTCTCGCAGACGTTTTGAGATGTCCGCTTCAAGTTCTCTAAACTCCCCTACAATACATCAGAGAGGACAAGAGCCAAGTGCAGGATTTCTTTCGAGGCAAGAAACAAAGAGCTTTTTTCCTCGAAAGAGCACAAACGAATGCTTTCTAGCAGTAGCAAATCTTGCCCCGTTTCCAACCCACCTGACGGAACACAGGAAAGTGCATCCGACCCACTCTCTGCAGCTACACAACTCCGAAGTGTCGACGCCGTGCGCTACTGACTTTCCAAGCAACTGTCCAACTCAGAACTAGCAAAGACATTTTACAAAAGCTGCTTAGAAACACGTAACTTGTTCACCTACTCTCATAAAAAATCAGTCCCGCCGAGCCAGCTCATGCGGCGTGCCAACACGGTAACAGAGAAAGACGCTTGTGACACAATCCGGAGACGATACGTGCCGCTACTGCTGATGAACGTCTTATAAGAGGAATGGGAAAAGCAACTTGATCGCCACCGAGATAGAGAAGCCCCCCATCCGAGAAGCAGTCGGCTCACTAGCCCTTGCCAGCTAGTACACGCCCAAAGCAAAGCACGAAGAGGTTACACACGAAGAAATCTGCGGATCGACTCCATACGCGAGCACGGCATGGCTTTCTACAGATGACGTCGGCTTCCGCCTCCCTGCTGATGACAGGCGAGCTAATCACGTTTTCCAATCTTGAACTTACTGTCATGGATCTGGAGAACAGCTGCCGCACGATAGAGGGTGCTCAAGGTGCCGCGAACGCCCGGCTTAATATCCGGAGCTCCACGAGTTTTCCCATGAAAGATTACTGCGGCCATCAGATCACTCTTGTCCGCCGTGGCAGATTTTTCGCGAATGAACTTCATGATGGAAGGCAGATCTGTACAAGAAACAAGAAGACACCGGTCGGGAATGTACGGGCGGACGCACCGTACCCCGGCTACACCATACTGCCCGGGGTATCTATCTAGTTCATCCTGCTCCCCTGTGGTTCTGGGGGATCTCGCGGCACTGCAGATTGCAGTCAGTCTCGAAAAGCTAGAAGCACACTACCCATTGATTCCAGTTTTCTCTCGCTGACGAGGTAAAACCTGATACTTGCCTCAGCCAAAAACACAGGCCTCGCCATCTTGAAGCCTTTACAGAACTATTAGCTGGCCACGTCCCGCTCAAGATCCCGAAAAACCAGGGCGGCTGCCGCTTACCACCTCGTCCTTCAACGGTCTTTCCTAGCTCCTCGACCACGCTCCGACCTGAAAAGGAAAACCGACCAAAGAAGAGATGTAACGCCGCGTGAGAACAGCTCGTAATCTCGTGCAAAACACACAACGCACGCAATCAGATTTCCCAGGAGAACCCCCCGTCTTACGCTGCGGAGAAAAACTGGCTAACGCAGCCGTGTAAGCCGAAGAAGGTCCAGGGGACCCCCCCCCCGAAGAAGCTCCAGGAGGCCCCCCCGCCGCACAAGCGCCGCCTGCACAGAAACGGAACCCGAAAAACGACTGGCAACCCCTGATGACTGCATCCGCTACCAGGCAGTCGCAGCTGCAGAGCTACAGCTATAATCCAGAACAGCCTCGGGCCCCTAGGCTCTGCGCAAGTGCCCGCGGGCAGAGCCCTTCAGCAAGATAATGCAAGCCCTGAAGTCCGTAACTAAAGAGCCCAGTACCCGCCCATGAGGCAGCACTTACGTATAGAAATGGAAGCCAGAAAAACCAGAGGCAAACAGGACCAGACAAAGCCGGCCACCTTGCTCCTGAGGCAAGAGGGCAACAGCACCAGCCCTTCCAGGCGACGCGAAGGGCCCCCCAGGCGGGCCGGCAGTGCTGCTTCGGTCATCCTTTGAGGCTAAGCTGACAAACGGAGAGAAAACCACAAACGAAAGCCATGGACAGCCTTCTCCTCAGAAGGCGTTTCACCCTTGGAACTCAGTTGAGTGACGACACTGTAAGATTGTCTGGGTTACAAAAGCACTCGACGACTAATCTACTCTGTGCCCTGCCGGCGAGCCGGCCACCCATGCGTCGCTAGGTTGGACTTCCAGACCCCCTTCACCAGCGACGCATGCGACGCCCTGGACTGAGAATAACACTCCGCTGTGTTCGAGTGCTGTACGCCAGATTGAAGCGGTATCTCGAGGGGGGCTCGCTCGACGCCGGTGCGACGCACGGCGCCGGCTTTCTTTAGCTCATAGCCCCGAGGAAATGGAGACAAGGAAGTGGTGGCACCAATGAGAGCGACGCCGCCTGGGGCCGGCACACGGGTCTCAGACACAGTTCCTGTCGGTTTTTCGTTTTGAGAGGACTGAGACTTCCTCCGCACAACTTCAACCGGCAACGGTGAAGGCTGCGAGCCGGTTACAGAAGGGAGTTCAGCCCGAGGGTCTTCTGGTAGCTAGTCATTCGCTTGACCGGATACAGTTTGTCGAATGCCAACTGCACAACGCCCAGGAGGGCGTCGTTTTTTTGTCATTGAATGCCTGCAACTGGTAGCCAGCTTTCCTGGCGCGGCACTTGGGTGAGGTTTTTCTGGAGTCGTGGCAACGTTGCGGGAGCACCCCAGCCTGGCTCACAGAATCTCTTGGGCATCGCAAGGGGGAGTTGCCCGCTCTAGGTCGTTTGCTGTCCTCGGGATGCTCGCGGCGGAGCATACCTCGGAGAACAGTACTTGTTATAAGTAACTCGGGTTGCTTACCACTGTCCATTCCTTGCTCAACACTGCAGATGCAATAGAGTAAGGCTTGACAAGCGGCCTGCGTCGGGGGACCCCGGCTGCGCCCGGCATGAATGGCACATTGGACGGAGTGCCACTCACACCCGTGCCTTGTGAACCCCTCGTTGCGTGAACGGGAATAGGCTTCGAAACTCGGCAACTCGACAGGCACCGGTAGCCGCGTCTTTGGTGGGCGCGACCTCCTCTAGTCAGTGGCGCCCAAGTTGGCTGTCCAGAATCAACACCGAAGTCTTTGTACCCGGTCTAGCAGGGACTGCGGAAGCTAAGGAAGCTTGAGATGACACGCTAGAAGCTGCCAGGAGGGCAGCGGAACTTGCAGGCCTCAGGACGTAGTCGACTGCTGACGGGGATGGTGTTCAGGGAGAAAACCAGTGACAAGTATGCAGGGTAGTGGAAAAACGTGCCCTTCCTAGTAAGCTTTCGGCTCAGAAGGATGTGAACAAGGCAACTGCAGCTTGTATCAGGCAGCTGCAAGACAGACACGGGCGGTCACGCGGTGCGAGACCCTCTTCCCTTGTGGATCCCTGCGATTCCGCGTCCGATGAGTGTTAGCTTGTCAGTATTGCTGAAGGCTGATTTCAGGACAGCTCGGCTCCAGCTTCTCCGTTGGAGGACCAAATCCGGCCAAGCACGCTGATGACGCATCCATGGACTTGTCTCTAGCACACGATAGACAAAACGCACCACACCCCTGGGAGTTTTCACCATATCCACTCTGTCAACTCCAACCCGATCGTGGTGTCTGGACGGGCTGCTGTCAGAGCCATCATGCGGCGGCAGGCGGTTGGCGGCAATCGTCTCATGGTGGTTCCCGGGATTCTCCGCCTGTGCTGTGGCTTGGCATCCACCCGGCTCCTCATTTTCTGTAGATTTTCTAGGCCTACCCAGTCTGTTGGTGGCTAGGCGGCGATTTGCGCTTACCCGGTTGGCTCGTCGCACAATCGAGCATCCAGCCGCTGGCAGGGCCGTGTCCAGCGGTGGGTTCCGTAATTGTAGGGAACTCCGTTCTGCAGCTGGGTCGCTCTTCTCTCCGCGTATAATGAATAAAGCCCGATTTCCTTTAACGACAGTCTTGGACTTTTGCTAAGGCTGACTTCCCCCAATTAGTTTTTCACTGACAGGACTTCCAGTCGCGCGGACGTTTTCTGGGTGTCTTTCTAGCCATCATGCCACAGATGCCTCACTAGCGGGACAGCGGCTAGGATCTCGGAGAGACGAAGGCCATCCAGGCGGGTAACGACGGGTAACAATTCTGTGCCGTAAGCCCCGAGGCTCCGTTCTTTTCCGAGTGCCAACATCCGGGGCAGTCGGACTCTGTGGCCACCTGTGTCTTGTCTAGCTTTTCAAATTTCTGCGAGCATCCCGTTTTCTTTGACCATGAAGATTGACGGCCGTCCGACCCTTTTGCTGGCCGCATTGATTGGAGGGATCACGCTCCGACTGGCCTGCACGCGGACGGTTCTGCAGGGACACGCGCTCTCTCTTCGAAAAGACCTGGAAGAGCCAGGCTCCCAGGGAAAAGATTTCTCCATCCGAGCTGGAGATCGGCAGGGCGGAAGCGTTACTGGGGCCGAAGTAGAGGAACCGTACAGGAGGCGTAGTGATGGCAATCCTCAGGCCCTGTCTGCGCTCCTGAGCAACAACGCAACGCCCTCGTTCCCGGTCGCTAGCAACCGCGACCGCCCGACAGGAAGGGCTCCTATCTTCACAGAGCTTGGTGTGACCTCGGAAGGCGAGTACGAACAGCCAGAAGCCGATAGCCAGGAGTCTGACGCCGGAGCTGGCGTCCCGTCTGAAGAGGGTGACGGAGGCCATGAAGGGAGTTCCGAAGGAAGTGGGGTGTACAGTAAGCCAGAGCACTGGTACAGTATCAGAACCAACTTCGCACCCAGGCTATTGCGTGTCTTGGCAAAGAAGAGCGAAACGGAAAAGGGGCAGCACTGGTACACAATATTAACCAACTTCAAGCCACACATTCTGAAATTAACTCCAGAGGAGGCAGCTTGAAGAAGTGTGCAAAAGGATGACAAGTGTCGTGCGCTGCTCCAAGAATCGGACCAGACGAGTTCATTACGGGTGTGGGCTGGATAGACTTCCGTCTAGCAGCGAGCAGAACTTGCGGCGAGCGGTAGCGTCGTCTGCTACCCCTCTTCAAGTCAGTTCTGTGAACAAGGCAACCGATATGTTCCAGCATCACCTATCGCACTCCGGGCGAACTGGTGTCAGGACTGGCTGCCCTTCCTCAATTGTGGTGTGCATGGACCTTTTTTTTCATGAAACTACTTGTGTTTCCAAGAACACTCAAGAGTCGTCATCAGTAATGGAAATACTGCGGCCTACACACGCTCTGCCAAAGCCGCCAGTCGAACTCGGCCGACGAATGGTTGTCCTGTAATGCCAGAGCTATCCGACCCATGTGTTGCCATCTAACCCATGTGTTGCCATCTAACCCATGTGTCGCCCCAGTGCACAGCCAGTTCGGTGGTGTCAGGTTGCGATCCACCTCGTCTTTAAGACACGTCTCCTTAGGTCTTCAGCGGCGCAGCTCAAGAAGCGTGTGCCGCGTTCAGCCCGAAGTTGTCTGCTGTATTCCCTGTCTACATCCGGATTGCAACTTGCTGACGGAATCAAATACTGTTCCCGATGTAAGGGGGGAACAGTATAGCTTGCTGGGTACAAAACATCTCTGTCTTGGGGGAACAGATGACGGGTTTCACGGTTTCTACCTGCGACAAGTTCGGGCTCGTACACACTCCTGGACTGTTCACGGGTCAAAATAACAACGGAATGCAAACCGATCGGGGCTGCGTCCGACAGAAAACGGAGTTTCTTCTCTGCTGCCACACACCGCATCCTTCGGTTCAAAATACTGAAGGCTGCGAGGAAAGCCCGATTGCCTCAGCATACCTATGTCTACTGAGGCAACAGGGCTTTTGCCGGCAGTTTGAAATGTCTACAGGGACAGAAGTGAAGGCGGCACTGGCTTCTTCCGTATGCCACATTTCAAGAAACGACTCCTTTGCTTTCTATTGTGACACTCCACGACCATGCTCTTAAGCCCTGGGTGCGCATCTCTGAAAGCAGGACACAGGGGGCTTCTCTAGTTCAAATCTTGGTCACCCCTATTCGGCTCTGTCAGCGGCGACTTCTCACGCGGGCTTATCAAAAACTTCCGCTGTTCACAGCACCACCGAGTGATCTGATCGGGTACTACGATGACGCCTCATTCCTCGTTCTCCTTTAGTCGTCACTCTCCACGCACTCACAACAGAAGAAGGTGCGCAGCGGATTCCGTGTGCGATTGGCCCGGCGATGCGCTTCCATCTTGTCCAACGTCTTGAAAATATCCCAGGGTGCCATCTTCGGTAGAGTGATCAATGGGTAAACCGTGCTGTCCTGTTGCTCCGCGTACACGCCCTGCATACGCCCGAAATTGGGCACGTCCACGTACATGGGAACTGCACTGGGACACACTTTCTGCAGCTTGCTAGAAACTGTCGACAGCAAGCAGCAACACACGCGCACACCTTCGAATGCGGCCAGAGAGCAATCGTCTCCTCGTTCCTGTGTTCTGGGTCTTCGACCGCCTGTCCTACCAGGCGCCCGCGAAACTGAGCTATGTCACGTCAGCCCCGAGTACAGAAGGGACGGATATATCGAGGTGGCAGACGAAGCGCGGGTACCGTCTGACAGGCCTCAACTGGAATAGCAGGCAGGTGATTACAGTTACCGGAAGACGAGATGGAGAAGTCGAAACAAAGAGCTCGTAGCGACTCCCCCATGCACCCCCCCTGCAGGATTCAATTTTTGCTGGACACGCAGACCGCACACGTGGCATCACGGCTTGCACCGCGTACGATCCCTCCCTGCTTATAACTGTAATGCTCTACCTACACGGAAGCAAACTTACTCATGACATTGTCGAGAATGGCGTCGTTATGATGGAAGTTCAGCGGATTCCCATACCTCCCCTGTCTCCTGATATACGGCAACTTATCGTTTGGTGCCAGTTTGCTTCTCAGGAGGGGATCGTTGATGAAGCGGGAGTCAGGAGGCGGGAAGTCTTCCAGGTAGGACGACTGCACCGCAGCGCGGTGCGGAAACTGCAAGCAAAGGTACATGCCGAAACCAACGTGAAGGCTGTCTGAAACGTCCCACGGACAAAAACTCCTCCTATCTAGTCCCGCGGACGGACAAAGGCAGGACTTCCAATGCCCTTTCTCCTTCCGGGCCAACCTCACCCACGCAACCTGCTCGGACTCCTGCTTTGCGACAAAAGAAAACGGTCCTGGCGTGCGATAGTCTAAGTTGAACGCAACAGGGGACGTAGTACGCAGCTGACGGAAACTCAGTGAGGCCGCTCACTTGCATCGGGTGCGGTGTGCCTGATAGACCCAGCAGCTCCTTCTGCGGCATAGAAACCAAGTGTGAAACCAGAATCGCATCTTGCTCCGGCGTGAGAACTGCCAGCGGCGCTGCAGGCAAAAGAGCAGTCACGAACTCGTTCGGTTCACGAGTCGGAACACTGGAGGTTACGCCAGGCTGAAATCTCGAAACCAACCTGATCTCTCTCATATGCGCTCACGATGCATGCAACTCACGCCGAATCAGAAGGGGAAACTCACACGACTCCAAAACACCGCCGTCGACAGTCTACAAGAAACCGCACTGATGCCCGAGACAACCGAGTTCTCATCGGAGCACCATGGCAAGCCAGGTCCAGGCGCGTGTCGTTTCTACGATTTTCGCGTCCAGAAATATCACAGCTATCCAAAACTAAACACTTCTACGAAAAGATACAACATGCAACCGCCCGCGCGAACGCCGCACCAGCGATGGCCGGCTGATGGGGGCTTCGCTGGAACTTCCTAACGCTACAAACAGGCCAGTCTACAACTTTCAGCCTGGGCCCAGCTACGCTTCCCCGCGCTCCTACAGGAAACAACGTCTGTCAGTTCGACAGCGTGTTAATACCAACGACCTACTTCCATCTTTGCTCAGACACGGTTCCGCTGTACCCCACGACGATGTCCGTGCCTCGTATGGTGGCCTGTGGATTTCACTGTATAGGGTAGCTGGCTGCGGCATCCGCTTGTCTGTGGGGAAAGGCAGGTGAGCTCCAGGTCCAGAGACGACAGTATCGGAGACATATTTGTGAACCACCGAGGGAGCAGCCTCGAACTGCCTTGCACTCGCCTGCCCGCTGGTGGGAGGCCCGCCGCTTTCCAAGATCCTGCGAAACCAGTCCCGTACGGACCTAGCTGTCATCAGGGGAGACCCAGCGGCCGAACCGATCGACGAGATAGGGGGTGCCTGTGTACTCCGGGAGGAGAATGGCGGTTCGACGCCGCCGCTACGCGACGTCAGTTTCGCGTCACTCAGCATGGATCCGGAAACACGTAGGGTTGGAAGCTTGTTTCCCTTTCGGGGGGAATGCCCCCAAGGACCTGGAGTACTATGCACCAGAGGAGTAAACGTCGTCGCCACAACGCTCGGGGAAGAATGGCTCGCGGTAGTGGTGGTAGGGCAGTTGGACCGCCGCCTGGGGCGCTCGTCAGCGCCTGAGACGGACGGCTTGACCTGGTCTTCCCGCGGTGCCGCCATTTTGCTGAGAAGTGAACACGACAGAAGACACAGGATTAGTGAGTACGAGCAACAGGTTACACGCGGCAACGGAGGTGCAGAGGAAGGCGAAGTTTGGGCAGAGCTTTCTATCACAGCCCATGGACGACCTACACTATGACCCCGTGATCTGAAACCGAGCTCGCATAGACAGAGAGCCTCCTCATGCTGCCACGAGAGCCGAATGCGCCCGTGCGCCTGGTTTCGACGCCATCGGCAGCAGGCCTGCGACCCCTCCACGGGACAGCACAACTAGGTGTTGCGGCCGCCCGGGTGACCACCTACTGTCCGAACTGCGCCTGTGTCGCTCAGATACAAAGAGAGACTCAAGGGAGAAGCCATGAACGCAGTGTGAGGTTTTCTGGCTCGCAGCTGCAAGAGACGCCCCAGTCGAGATTCTGAACCGAGTAATCTTAGCCTTCAGAAGCATGCTCCGTGGGGCCTCCCTGGAAGCTCGTAGGAAGAAAAAAGTCACCCTGCGTGCAAAAAAAGACTTCCGAGAAAGCGAGGCAAACACTTTCCATGCAGCGAGTCAATCTGCTCACCCGACAGGTAGCGCACAAAAACACCGCCGTCGCGTTAGCTGTTGCCCTAGTTGCCGTCCTCAGCACCAGCAAGATATTGTGTAAAACCAGAAAAGCTGCTCAATAGCTCATTGAAGCAAGTACCTACAGAGGAAGGGAAGTAACCTTAAAAATGACCACGTCTTTTTGAGAACGTCGCTCAAGCAGTCCGTTGCGACAAGCCCATGCAACATGAACCCAAGCTGCCCCGGCGCTGGTTGGCATCAGTCGACCCGGCTTCATCCCGCTACCCAAGCAAGCGCGCCGAGTGTAGCAAGCCCGGTGATGGGTGTAACGCCCGTTCTCAGCTGCGTGCATCGCTGCACACGAGGTGATGTGTTATGGGCGGAAGCCAGTCTCCCGAAGTTGTGGCAGGACGCACTGATGACGGGAAGACAGTGCAGTGGGGCTGACGGAGTGGAAGGAGCGAATCCTGTAGGTAGTAGTGGTAAAAGACAGACCATGGGGGAGCGGTACTGTCACAGGTCTGCGGGGCATTCCTGAAAACCTCACAGCGAGTAGGCTCGCTACTGCGCAGGCGAGTATCAAAAAAGAGACGGTCTTGCAGCTCTTGCCCTGCCGAGCGGTGTTCGCAGCCAGCCCTGGCAACAGATGTTTCGTTGTGAGTTTTTTACGTCTGCCAGTGGGGTCCCTTCTATTCAGACAGTTGTGGCGCTCCATGTTGCCTGCGCACCCGGGGCTGCAACTCGACGCGACGGTTCTCCAGGGGAGTCGTGCACTGCTGCTTGGGCTATTCTTGATATAAGTGTGCGCACACAAGCTGCTTATCGGCGCGGAACTAGTGATTTTTTTGAGATGAAAATCCCCGTGAGGACAGTCGAAGCCCCGCGCTCGCTCCGGACTACCACTGGCTACCGCGAGAGTGTTCTTCTCTCCTTGAGAGTGTCGCACACTTTGCTGTGATTCCTAAACTACTACCAGAAACACAAAATTAGAAACTAGGAAGAGTAAAAACTGATAGATTCTTCTCCT
>NW_027153153.1:21502-21635 GCF_002600585.1 Cystoisospora suis
TGGCACCAGGACAGCCGCAGCAGTACACTAAGCATTTTTAGAAATTACTACGGCATGCTCCCGGCCTCAACTAGACTACGAAACGATTCTCCTTTTTCCGGGGCGTAGACAAACAAACGAGAGATGCCCTTAT
>NW_027153154.1:0-249 GCF_002600585.1 Cystoisospora suis
ACCTGTGCACGACCCTCCCCTACTGCTATCTCTGCGGCCGTTGCCTCCTCTGCGTATGGGGGCGCTCTGTCTCTCTCCAGATGGCCTCGTCGCGACGTGCGATCTCGATACCTCCGACGGTCCTCACTCCTGGCGCGACTCCCTTCGTCCCTGCGGGCCTCCTCAGAGTTGTCCCCACTTGCCGTACTCGAAACTTCGGCTGAAAACGCTTCCCTCTCGCGAATCCCTCTTCTCGCCAATCTGGGCTCA
>NW_027153155.1:0-11599 GCF_002600585.1 Cystoisospora suis
CCCCTCTTCCCATAGTAAGCTTGCGTACCCAGCCCATAGAAGTAGTAGTCAACACCCTCACTCCTCTTTTGCTTCTTCTTTCTCTCATTCTCTTCAAAGACTTCACTCTGCTCGCCGGTCACCTCAACTGGAGAGAATAAGAGAAGAAGAAACTGAAGAAGAAGATGAGACAAGAAAAGAGAAAATCGTATTATCTCCATATCAAGCAACAAGGCCTCCGGACCACCACAAGATTACACATGGGGGGACGGATTCGCAGCAAAACAACTCTCTATCTCTCTCTTCTTCTTCTTTCTCTGCCGATCTTTCGTCACCGACGTTCTTCGGGAACCTCGTCAAGCAACGAGAGAAAGAAGAAAGAGAAAGAGAACAAGGAGAAGAGGAGATTAAAAAAGAAAGAAGAGAAGATCTCGAAGAGAGACAACAGAAAGAAGAAGACATGAGACGAGGAATACTAAGCAACAGACAGATCTATTCCTCTCAAAATTCTCATCTTTCCTCTCTTCTTCACTCAGACAAAACTACACGTGACCGCCCAATAGACAACCCCCATACCTCGCTGTCTCTTCTCTCAAGGAAGTACCTACATACTCCATTGATCGGAAGTCTTTGTACTGATCTGCACACCTCTACCACCCCTGTTCCTTCCTCTTCTTCTTTTCAGTCGTCTTTTTTGACCTCAGGAGACAGGCATCCTGTTTCTTTTCTTAGTGTTCCATTGCATGCGAAATCTTCTCCGTCAACTCAGAGTGACCATACATCAAGACTTCTTCATCCTTCTTCCTTCTCTTTATCTGCATCTGCTCTAGTGGGGTCTCAGTCTCCTCCTTCACCTCCCTCTTTTCTATCACGTAGCTATTCAGAAAGAACGACGGCGAGACACCTATCTCGTATTTCATCCGATCCAACTTATTCCCCGGTAGAGAAAGAGAGTAGAAAGACAATAGACAGAAGAAAGATTCTCTGTAGACAAAGTGAAACTCAGAAGGACCACGAGGGAGAGAGAGTGAAAGAAGGAGAAGGAGAAAACGAGCAACAACAAGAAGAAGCTTCTAGCAGTCAAAAGGTGGTGTATGTACACCAGGGAAGTCATATGGAAGAGAGAAAGAAGAATGAGAATTTCTTTCCATCTCTTATTGATACGCAAAAGTCAGACTCTCATAAGTATTTGAGAAGAAAAAGCGTAGGAGATATGCCAATATCTTCTTCACTATCCTCTCAGAAAGCCCCTCGTACCTCCCTATCAGATAATCAGGTGTACGCACACCGGAATTCGGGTGTACATACACCTGACGAGATAAGAGGAGGGAAACAACTCCATGAACGTTGCGCGCCAAAGGGAATGTCTTCTTCAAAGACAGAAACCCTGACAGAAGTGCATAAAGATCATAATCGTCTACGAAACATCAAGAATAAGAAAGAACTCCCTATTAAACCAACGCAGGCGAGTAGTCAAGTATCTTCTTCTCTTCCCTTGAATGGGAGAAGATTTCGGACGTCATCTTCCTTCGTTCCCCCGAAGTCTCATGTCTCTACAAGTCGAAAACTTCTTCCGGAGATCAAGCAATTGAAGTGCTCGAAGAGCTCTGTAGATATCTCATTATCTAAAGTTGCCGTAGGAAAGAAGAGAGAAGCAGGAGGTGAAGAAGAAGAAGATTCCTTAGATGGGTGTAACGAGATAAGAAGCGAAGGAGAGAGTGCAAGTAGAGATGACCTAGGAAAACAAGAAGAGGGAGATTTCTTTAAAGATCTCAAGGCAGTTGTACGTGTCCTGCATAAGATGGCGAAATCGCTTACTAGGTCTTCATCGTTGAAGAGAGAAGAAGAGAAAGAAAAGAAGAAAGAAGGGGAGAAACAGCGAAACCGAAGGAAATGTGATAGAGGCAATATCACAAAGAAGGAAGAAGGGGCAACAGAAGAAGAAGAAGACAAGCAAGGTGTAGACATGGAGAGGATGACGAACAAGGATGTCTTATGTCTACCGACTAGCCATCCCAAAGAGATGCAGAAGAGAGAGAAAGAAACGGAAATCGAAAGTGTATCTGAGAAGGTAGAAGGAGAAGAAGAAAGAAGAAGAGTTACAGGAGAACCAAGAAATCATGATGGTGGCAATCCTTTAGAAGAAAACCGTCTCACGAAAAGAGGAGAAGAGAAAGAGAACCCTAGAAAGGACCAACAGAAGTCTAAAATAGAAGAAGTATCGTCAACCACCGATGAGGTGTATGTACACCCGACAGAGCATGATCAACCTAGTGAAACAAAACACTCTGGCTTCACGTCGTCATCGAGCAACACCTATGAGAGGGAAGAGAGCTACAAAAGTAACGTTACAAAGATGAAGAAGAAGAAAAAGGAGTTCATAGACAGGAGAAGGGATGACTTCCATACTAAGGAGATTCTGCATGCCCCTGATCTTTCAATAGAAAGAAAAGAAGAAGGCGACGACGAAGAAGAAGAAGATAATCTCCTTTCTGGAGCGACGCTCACGTCATCGAAGAGTAAGAGCGAGGCAGCACAAGACAGTTCTTCTCATGATAACCAACTTGGAGAAAAGAATCTCTTATCTCGTCCGAATAGCAAAGAAGCAGAAGAAGAAAGAACATCTACTGAAGGAACAACGACGACGAGAGAAGGAAAAGAAGAAGAAGAGAGAGGAGGAGGAGGAGGAGGAGGAGAAAAAGAAGAAGAAAGAAAGAATGGTAGAAGTCATCCGGAGATGAAAGAAGGTCTGAGAGAACATCTCTCTTTCGATAGTCTTTCTTCTTCGAGCGAAAGAAAAGAAAGCAGTAATTCTTCTTCTTCCTCTTCTTTCGATATGACTGTCCAACAAGCCACATCTTCATTTTCATCATCCTCGTCAATCTACAAGAAGAAAGAGCTTCTTTCGCTGGAAGAAATTCACAATATCTTGAGGAGAAAGAAGAAAAAGCAAAAGAATGAACCTTCTTCTCCTCACAAAGAAAAAGAAGAAGTAGAGGTCAAAGAAAAGGAAAGAAAGACCTCTTCTCCATTTAGAAAGATCTCTTCATCTTCCACGTCTTTATCTTCTTCTTCTCTCTCTTCTTCTTCTACTTCCTCTCCTTCCCCGCTTTCTTCTCCCCCTGCTGTTTCTCTTCTTTCAACTCGGAATCTCCCTTCCTCTTCTTCCTCTTCTTCTTCTTCATCTGTCTCTCTCAGTGAAGAGCTGAAAGCAGAGAAGAAAGAACCTCCAAAGAGAGGTCCTCGAGAAGACAGTCCGTCACGAATAGAAATCGAACTGCAGAGTATCAAAGAAATGCTAATACAGATGCAAAATGAACTTTACTCTTCTAAAGCTGAGAAAGAAAAACGCCCTTTTAAAGATCAAGAAGAAGGAGATTCGAGTCAAGAGAAAAGTAATGGGGACGTCGAGACTCCCCCCCCATCATCCGCCGTAGATAGAGATAGCGCAGCGAACCTAAGGAGAAGAAGAAGAAAAGAAAGAAAAGAAAGCATCACCTTTTTAGATGAAAGCAGAGAAACACTTCGTTCAAATGCTACTCACTTCGGACAACAGAGAGAGGAAGATACCCAAAGAGAAGAAAGAAGTAGAAGAAGATCAACATCTCCGAAGTCTTCGAGTGTATGTACACCTCCTCCATCACTACCAAACAAGAGACGTTCAATAAGAGAATCTCTTCTTCAGAGACCAGCCGGAGAAAAGAGAGAGAGCCTCCGACCAGAGAATAGGAGAAGAGAACAAGGAGAAGGCAAGGCAATAGGAGAAGTCCAAAGGTCGAAGAATGTCTCTAGATCAAAGACGGGTTCATCGTCTCGATCTTCTTCTTCTTCCTCTTCTCCCTCTGAGAGAGAAGAAGATCTGGAGAAGAAGGAGAAGAAGAAAGACAAGGAAGAACAACAGAAAGGAAGAGAAAGGGAGCAGCAGGAGCGGTCTCGAGGGAGACCTTCATCTTCTCCCGCTCTTCTTTCTTCAGCTCTCGTGCAAGAACAAGCTAGATGGAGACATCGAGAAGAATTGGCGATGAGACGAAAATCTCTTCAACTCGAAAGAGCGAAAGAAGCAAGGCGGAGAACGGAAATTGCAGCTCTCCTTATGTCTATAAATCCTACTTCACCAGAAAGAAAAGAGGAAGAAAAAGAAGAAGAAGAAATGGAAGAAAGGGATGGAGAAAGAAAGAAGAGGAGAAATGTGTCCTTTTCTAAGCATGCAAGTGATAGCGACAGTGAAGAGGCAGAAGAAGAAGAAGATGAGAAAGAGAGAGAAGAAAACAAGAAGAAGAAGAAACAGATTAAGAGCCAAGAGAAAGAAGAGAAAGAGAAGAAGAATGACGCCGGTAGTAGTAGAAGAAGAGAAGATTCTTCTTTTTCTTCCTCCTCCTCATCCTCGCTATCATCCCCTGAAAGGGACCATCATGAAAGAGAAAGAAAAAAGGCCAACCGAGACATTCTTCCTAAAGAGAATAGCTCCAGACTCATCACCCCTTCTAGGTCAAGAAGAAGAAGAGAAGACATCTCGAAGCGTAGTGATCGAAAGACAGTCGCTACGCAACCTTCGAGTAGTACTGATAGCAGTAAGCTTAGTACTAGCTCTTCATCGTCTTTCTCCAATACCGAAGAAGAGAAAAAAGAACAAGATCAAGGGAGAGAAGACCGCTTACTGTTGACGAGAAGAAGAAGAAGAGAAAGACGTGAAAGAGAAACAGCGGATGAAGAGAGTGTGAGATTTCCTGTAAAGAAGGGTGTCTCTCCTGTATCATTATCTTCTTCACAAGAGACCGGAGTGGGAAAAAAGAGCGAGTCTTGGGTCAGAGAGACAACTCGACAAGAGAATAAGAAGAAGAGAGATGCTGTCTTGTCAGATGAACGAAGAAGAGACCAGATGCCTAAAGAAAAGACTCCTCGGAGCAAAGAATTCAAGGAAGACCGCAATAGAAGAGAAAGAAGAAGGGGCCATACTCACGAGGCCAATCTTCTTCAACAAGATGAAGAGCTCTCTGTCTTTCCTGTCTCCTCATCTTCTTCTTCGTCTACTTCTATCTCTCCTCTCACATCTCTTAAAGAATGTCCGAAGACCCTCTTCTTCTCCCCCGATGGAGAAGAAGATCTCCGAAGAAAAGAAAAAAAACTGGAGAAAGAGCCCTTGAGAGAAGGCATCATGAAGAAAGAGCAACCGGCGGGTGGGGACCGAAGAAGCCATATTGAACGGGGAGAGAGAAAGACTTCTCCTCGTCAAGAGAAAGAAGCAAGGGTCTCTCATTCAGCTCTACAGATAAGAAAGAAGAAATCCGTTGGATGGGCCGTCGAAGAAGAAGAAGAGAATGAGAAAGGAGGACAAGATAAAGGAAAAGAGGAAAAGAAGAAGAACAGTACCGCTGGAGATGAAAACCGTTCTTCTTCTTCTTCTTCATCCTCTTCCTCTGTGTCCTCATCTTCTGACGAGGAGTCTAGTTTAAGAGACAGGAGAGCTCCGTCTTTTTCACTCTTTCAAGAAGCGATGAGGAAAGAGGAAAAGGCCTTGCAAAAGAAGAGAAGAGATGAAGATGTATTTCAAAGAGAGAGTCTCTCGAAGAGGCAGACCTCCATAGAAAGAAAGAAACACGAGAATACAAAGGGAGAGGCAATCGATACCTCACCGTCATTCTCTTCTTCTTCTACCACTTATTCTTCTTCTGATAAGATCGCTCTGCTCTCTTCATCTTCTTCTTCTTCCTCATCTTCTTCAGAGGCCTCCTCTTCTTCCTCTTCCTCATCGACTTCTGTTTCTTATGCAGTAGACGTCGAAGAAGAACAAGGCAATGAAGAAGAAGAAGACGAAGAAACCGATTCGAGAAAAGTAGAAGAAGAAGAAAAGAAAGAAAGGAAGATCAAAAAGAGACCTTCACTATCTAGTAGTACTTCTTCTATATCATCTATAGATAAAGAAGAGAAAAATCTATTCTCTCAGTCTCCTTCCACCCTGTCCTCTCAACCTGCGTCGTCTCTCCCAAATGAACCTTCCGAGAGAACAACTTCTTCTTCTTCTCTTTCTCTCTCTTCTCCTTTAGCACAACCTGTCCTCCCTTCTTCTTCTTCTGCTTCAACTCGACCTTCCTCTATATCATCTGTATCTCCTTTCCATACATCTCCCTCGTCTCCTTTAAAGAGAAGAAGAAGCCCCGGGAGCAATCCAAATCCGGTTACTCCGACTTCATCTCTTCTTCCTCGCCCTTCTTCGATGTCTCTCTCTTCCTCTTCTTCTGCTCGTTCTCCGAAGGCGAAGCCCTCTCATCTTTCGAGAAGAAAAACCCATGTCTCTTCTCCAATCTCTCAAGGGGGTCGCCGCATGCAAGGAAATGAAGCGAAAGAAGTGAACGCGCCTAAGAGTTCGATGACAAGAATTCCATGAACTTCTTCTTTCTCTCCCTTCTCGCTTTCCTTCTTCTCTTCTTAGGAGAGAGAGAAAGAAAGAGAGAGAAAGAGAATCGGTCCTCTCATGGGCTTGAGATAACTTTAAAGAATAGAATGCATCTAGGCTAAGGAAGTTACACATATAGATACATGTACATACATACTCTGTAGATACATCTATACACATACGACTTGAGATAGACATGTACATCCATGCTCTATAGATAGATCTATACACATAAGACTTGATAGACATGCAGATACATACTCTATCGATAGATACATACACTTGCTACTTGTATAGACGTGTACATACATGCTCCATAGATGAATGCTTCCACGTACTACTTGATAGATCTGTACAGATTAGTCTATGTCTGTCCGTTGGAGCACTTTCGTTCAGAAGATAGGTACAAGAGCCCATGGCTCCTGACCCTAGTAGGAGGAGGGGTGAAGAGAAACTAAGAGAATTCTTCGCAGATCTGTATTGGGGGGAGAGGAGAAGACGGCATCGCTTGAGAGAGTAGATGAAAACTACATAGAAGACATCTAGGAAGAAGAAAGAGGAGCACCCGCGTGAGCTCGAGGAAGCTTAACCTCGAAAGAACAAGCGATTGAACCACGCAACGATACACAGAGAGCTCGGTAGACTAGTAGAACACAGATAGATTAAAGAGTTTAGCTTCAAGATTGATAGAATGAGAGATAGATTGAAGACAGATAGAAAGAGTAGGATAGATTACAGATAGATAGAATGATAAATAGATTAAAGAGAGATTCGAGATAGATCCAGGAGAAATGGAGAGAGAGACTAGGGAGCAACAGTCCGTTCAAAGAAGTCTACCTGCGTAACGTTTCAACGAGGGGGGGTTTCAATGAGAGGAAGATTCATCTACACAACAACACACTTCAGCGGTACATCCACCCACTCCTTCACTTTCTTTTTAGACCTGAGAAAGAGAGAAGGGTCTCGAGTTGGTTTGACTAGTGAAGACCCGTCCGTGTCTTTCCTTTGATCGGGAGAGAGATAGACAGACGGATTCTTGCCGTTGATCTTCTTTTCCTGTTTTATCTTGTTCGGTAGGATCTTGAGGTGTGTTTCTCAACGTTGACCTTTTCAAAGACTGAAGTGTTTTAATCGGCAGTTAGATATCTTTTTCAATAGCATCGGAGCTTCCACATTGTGAGATCGCCAGCCAGAGGAGGAGACAGAATGAAAGGAGACTTCTCCGCGAGTTCGTTTTCATTGAGTTTGGGAGACGTTCGATAAAGAGACTGAAGAGAATCTAGGAGATAGATAGAGTGTTTTCTTCTTCTATGCGAAAGATCTCTGAAAGGTGTGGAAAGAAAGTGCTCTGTGGCTGTTCTTTTCGAAACACGAAAAACGTCTCATTCATTGGCTCTTTCTTGGAGAGATCGCTGCGATAATCCTCCTACCTCGAAGAGAGAAGACTACTTCAACAAAGAACGCCTTCTCTGGAGAGCAAAGGAGCTAATCATACAAGGATGCTTAGTCCAGATTGTAGGCATGAGAGAGAGAGAAAGATAAACTCAGATGCTAGTGCTCTCGATCATGAGAAACTTCAGAATCAAGTGACCGTCTCGTCTCTTTCGCGAAGTCCTTGTCGAGAGAGAGACAGCTACTAGTGAGCTTGGAAGAGTTAGAATGCCTGCTTGTGTTAGAGAAAAGGGAAAGAACGAAAGGAAGAAGCTTCTGCCCTCTTTTACTCTTCGACTTGCTGAAGATGGTGTCATCACGAGGGGGTTCGGGAGTTTGTGCGACCTTTTCTACTCAGTCCTCCGATTTCTTTTTCTTCATAAAGAAAGCATCTCTCACGGAAAGGGTGTGAAGAGTGTTCGCTAAGACTGATTGACCACCACAAACCAGCTGGAGTAATAAGAGAAAAGGCTTCTAGACAGAAAGACTAACGAAGTATGGGTGGGGGCCCGCATGTGAAGAAAATCCATCCATCCATCATTCATCGAGTCGTGTTGTAGACTAACACTCTTGTCCTCCGCCTCTCTAGAAACCTTTTCTTCTTAGAATCTGACTGAGAGTTTCTCCCTTCTCCCTCCATTGTCTCGCTCAAAGATGGTAAGAGAAAGACAGACAGAAAGTAGGCACAGTGATCTCCCCCCGGGAACAAGAACTGGAAATATGCTGTTTCTATCTTTGCTGGAGCTTTACCGTCAAAGAGAGACATACATGCAGATCAAGTCAAGAGAGCTGAGAGAGAAGCCTATTCTTAAAAAGCTAAGATGAAAAACTCCTCACATTCTGAGCTCTTTGGAAGTCTTCTGTGTAGAGAGCTCGAGAAGAGAAGAACAATGAAGGAAAGAAGACGAGATGAACCCGCGGCGGTACACCATGAAAAAAGAAAAGAGAAAAGGTAGATTTCTAGACATCCTCCTTTTCTTGAACTCAACTGAGACTTTTAGGCCTCCTCAGAGAAACGCAGGGACTCTCGGCCAGACAGATCGAGATCTTACGGTTTCCTTAAAAAAGAGAAAGAAGAGGAACCCCCAAATGACAGAAAGAATCGCAAGACTAGCTTGCTTCTCTGTCCATCTAAAAGTTCGTGCGGAGTTTTTCTCTGTTCAAACAATCAAAACGAAGGTTTTTCCGTGGTTAACACCTTTTTGAACTTGGAACGTCACCTCCGTTTTCTTGTCTTCGCTTTTCGTGAGAGAAGCTTGATAGGAAAAGTGACGGTTCTAGACATTTCCCCCCCCCCCTCTCGCTTTAGGATGACCGGAAGATGAATAAGAAGATTTGAACTTCCGAAAAACAACCTTAAAGAAAGTTAGATCGAGGTGCCAGCTGTCTATTCTACTGATATCTAGGGATGGCGAATGTGAATGAAGAAGAGCTTCCTGGAGCTCTGGTTCCTTCAACCTAGGAGAGACATCATACCCCCCTTTAAGAAAGGAGGTAGTAACTAGATCCTAGCTTCTATCAAACGCCTATTGTTGGGCTTCCTAGGTTCCTAGGAATCAGCTCTGGATGGTGAAAAGAAGGAAGAACAAGCGACGAGCCGAGACATCCCTCCATCTTCACGGCTGGGGGCACGAGCACAGAGAACAAGCGACCATCCTGAGACACCCGACACCATGCCTACTCAACTCTTTCGTAGAGACTGGCCTGCACCACTTCAACGAATCCATAGATTTTGACATCTATAGCCAGCAATTCGCCCGATTTCTTTTCTCCTTATTTCTCCGAAAGAGAAAGAGCATTTCCTATATGAGATATTTCACCGCTCCTTCATAGGGGAAACTCTTTTTTTCTCGTGAAATCTTCTTCTATTGTCTTCCATGTTGTTCTACGCCCGTGACCCGCCGTTCGAGACGGGTTTTATTATCAAGCTCCTCCATGTTCATAGGCGTGTCTACTAGACATCTTTTCTCTCGCTGCTCCCTCGTGACTGACCGGATCATTTGCCGCGTCTCTTAGAGCTCAAGAAGAGATTAGGTATGTCGTTCTGTGCTCTTCCATGCAGAAGTTCTTCCCCATTTCTCAGACTGGTTCATTTCCACGTCGATCGATCATCAAGCTTTCTTAAACAAGAAGACTCCGATCCTCTTACCACCCGTCTCTAGCGATTTTACCGTCGGTAGTTGTTCCCTTGCAGCCGAGAGGGGTGGTGACAGTGCCCGTCACGTCTTTGTCTCTTTTTCCGGGAGACGGGGGTCTTCCTGTACGGCGATCATTTCTCGGCGGGGGAGCTCTGATGGTGGTATGCGGCGGTTCATAAGCCACATTACACCAACCCTCTAACCACCGAAGGTTCAGCCCTTCAGTCGTAGAGTGTGGAGCGGTTGGTATTCTGGGTTGTCTCGGTTAACCGAGTAACCGGTTAAGTGAGTCAACTAAGAAGGGGTCTCAGTCTTCCGACTAAGGTTAACCGTTTTCGTCGGTGCGGTCGGGGGGGGGTTGTTGTTCATGGGGGTCACTTTCCTTTTCTTCTTTGTTTCTTGGCGTTGGTTGCATCACCATCGTCATCTCCGGTAATAGCTCTCTCTCTCTCTCCCTTTGAAAAGAAGACAGGCCACGAGTGAGGAGAAGATTCGATGAATTTCTTACGTATATGATCACGTCTCCACGGGAGTGAATGATCTTGACAGGCTTTCGTGTATGTCTCCAACATTTCGCCATTTCTGTCTTTCATTCTTTTAGTCGTTTTCTTCATATCTTTCTCAGGAGAGATACATGCAATAGAAGGATTGCTTTCCCTGTGTGAGAGACGTCATCGAGTGTTCATATCACTCGCATGTCCTCGTTCTTCATCTAATCCTCTTCTCATTCAGCATCCTTCTTGGGGATTTATGTATCTTTCCCATTTCTTTTCTTTCATGCAATGACTTCAAGAAGTTTTAACAAAGAAGTCTAGCCTGGCCTGTATCCATTTTTCTCCTTCTCCACGTTGCTGTTTCGATCATCCATCCACTCTGTTCGACAAGAGAAGACGGACAGCTACGACGTCAACAAGAGGAAGAAAAGTCTTCTTCTTCCCCTTTTCGCTTCTTTGATAGAGGAGCTCATTTGACTGCTTGCCGATGGTGTTCATCTATCATGGTATGATCCATCAACTTTTTCATTTCCCTCTTTCAATTCGTGAGGTGTGACGAAGTAAAGTCCTCGAGAGAAGGAAAGCTTCTCTCTCTTTTCTTCGACTTCATTCCATTGTTTTTTCTCGTCTTCGTGTTCTTTGGCGGTTTTGAATGAGCTTTCTCTCTTTTCTTTTTCATGGAAGTCTTTTGCAGAATCAAGTCTTTTCATCTGACTTGTCTCAAGAAGAAAGTGTGATGACCTCTGCCGAATGATCGATTGATCGACTTTATCCACCACAGAGAGTCATCCATCCATCCATCCGTTGGCTTTTTTCTTTCTTTCTCACACTCTCTTTCTTCCTTTGTTCAATTTTCAAACCAACAGCCACATGTGGCTTGTCTGTCTTCTTTCTTTCCTTCTTTCTTCGGTCTCATAATACCCAACAGGGCGGGAGCACCATCCATCCCCCTTTCTCTCTCTGTCTCTTCTTCTCTCTCACCCCTTCTTTCTCTCTACACACATCTTACCGCTCAAGACCCCGTCTTGTGAAACATCCCTTTTCTATCTCTATCCACCGTTTTCCTTTTTTGCTCCCTCTTTCTTTCTTTCCTTTTCTCTTTTTGGCTGCGTGTGATGAGTTTGCGTTGAGTTCTGTCTCTATGACGTGTGTCAGGACACTAG
>NW_027153156.1:0-1062 GCF_002600585.1 Cystoisospora suis
AACACCAGAAGGGCTCCTGCTTTTCAGCTTTTCTTTCTTCTACCAGTGGCAGCGCCACGTAACACCTGCCTCTCATGGTGAACACTAACAAGGCCCAGAAGACTTCGCGAGCGTTCAGAAATTGGCGATGAGGCAGGCTGACTCGGCGCCACGTACAATCTTGCCCGATCTCAATTGAACGACCGCATCAGTCCGATTGTGCTGCACGCAAAACGCGTGCCGCCTCCCGGATCGACGAGTCTCGCCTCGTCTCGACAATGCACTCCCCATAACAGAGAGCCGCTCTCGAAGGAGCAGTCTCCGTCTTGGCGCTGAAGCATGTCGGATGGCGCTCAGGCACGAGAAAGTCGGAGCGACCTAGAGACGTTTAGGCCCGACTCCACCACCTTGATGCATCTCGATAAGCACTGTGAGCTTTCCACACCGTCTTTGTAGCGTTCTGCAGCAACCCCTAACACCATCTAACCGCTCCACGTGACGCGCTATCAGCTTCTGAAAAGAAAAATATTGTCTAGAGGAATGAGCAAGCGGCCACACAGTTGCTCTACGTCCAACGCCGGACTGCGCCACGACCGCCCCCCGCAGGCGGCTGCAGAACACATGGGCCGTTATTTTCGTCGGAACTGGAAGTGTCCCGAGTCGCCCTGCGAACATCTCAACATGGTTGTAGGCAGCTGCCACATGGAGTGACGCTTCTGAAAGTTGTTGCCTGACTTTCATAGTTCACGTCCTGCAGCCACGAACTGTTTGATATGCGTTGAGTGGATGAGGGCGCACGCCAAGCGCCGAATATAGGCCCAGATACACAGACAACCAATCAGTTGCTGCCTGTGGCTGCCTGGGCCGCGTTTTGCGCTACCTCGTTTTTCGCCGGGCGCGTCGCAACAAGCCGCGTCGAAGTTGTGCCAGGGAGAGAGTACACAGCGCTTGAAGGCTGTCTCCGCCCCGTGGCATCGGGCAAGGCGATTTGCGACAACACACGACGGCATTCAAGGGATTTCAATTCTGCTAACCCCTACACTAAATCTGTATTCGTGCAAACACCAGAAGGGCTCCTGCTTT
>NW_027153156.1:1563-1812 GCF_002600585.1 Cystoisospora suis
CAGGCGGCTGCAGAACACATGGGTCGTTATTTTCGTCGGAACTGGAAGTGGCACTGTGAACATCTCAAGACGGCGCTAGCCACCTGTTCCCTACGAAGCGCAGTCAGCACTGCACTTGGAGTCTGTCTCCACTTCCTGGCATCTTGCAAGGTGCCTCGGGGAACGAGTCAAAGCGCAATCCAGGAAGATTAGTTCTGCTAACTGCCGCATAGGACTGTGTCCCTGCAACACCAGAAGGGCTCCTGCTTT
>NW_027153157.1:0-22123 GCF_002600585.1 Cystoisospora suis
GTCAGAATATTATTCTGACACCCAAGCACGTCACCTTGGAACAGCGGTGTGGTATTGGCCCCGAAGAAGGACGGGACCTGGAGGCTATGTGTAGATTACACCAAACTCAACAAAGTGACGGAAAAAAGATGTCTATCCACTGTCACGCATCAACGACCTGCTTGCTGCTCTACAAGGTGCGACCTGCTTTAGTACGCCGGATATGGCGTCGGGGTATTGGCAAATACCCGTGGCACACAACAGAAGAATACCACAGTTACCACGCACTGGGTCTCTACGGATTTAACGTCATGCCACTTGGCCTGTGCAGTGCTTCCGCAGCCTTTCGGCGACTGATGGACACGGTATGAGGAGGAATAAGGTGGACCATGGCATTGGTGTTCCTGGACGATACAGTCTTCTTCTAGAGGGGCTTTGAAGAACACTTGCGGCGGTTGCGCGTGGTGTTCGAATGATCTCGGATGGCGGGAGTAAAAACCTTAACCTGAAAAGATGCCAGCTGGCGCTACGAGAGGTCACCCACTTGGGTCATGTCGCAAACGAGAAAGAAATAAAGCCGGACCCCCAGAAGGTGATGGCTGTAACCAGCTATCCGCGATCTACAACACCACCAGAGCTCCGACAATTTGTCGGCCTAGCCGGTTATGGCAGAAGATTTATTAAAGGATTCTCTCAAATAGCGGCACCACTTTATGCCCTAATCACAAGCCAGGCCTTCGAGTGGAACACCGCCTGCGATGAAGCGTTTCTAAAACTAAAAGGTCCTACTGTCATCAGCACCATTTCTTCATCATCAGTCACCCGGCTTCCTTCACATAATCGAGTGCGACGCTCCGACCGTGGAATGGGGTGCCGTACTCCAAGAACAATTGCCGCACGAACAAGCACCACGCGTGACTGCATATGCTAGTCGAGTGTTCACCTCTGCGGAAAGAAAGTGGTCAGCAACGGAATTGGAGGCAATGGCAGTTGAATGCAGCATCGAAGAATTTCGTGAATACATTCTAGGCCGACAGTGCATCGTGCGGTCGGATCAAGGGTCGCTGCGATGGCTAAGGACAGCCAGGAGGGGGCGCCTTGCACGTCGGGCGCCACGACTGCGGGGGTTCAATTTTATCGTAGAACACCGTTGCGGCAGCAAACAATCTCACGTGAACGCCCTATCCAGGATGGGGAGTCCGCGATCGGATCGCAAACAAGAACCCTGGAACAGAGCTTCAAGTACGGCCGAAAGGATCTTTCCCGACTACGCTTTCGCATCGGCAGCACACCCACCACAGGGGTCTCTCACAGTCACTTTCGCTCAGGGACCAATCAAGTGCCAAGATTGTCCAGGAGCAGCGAGTGGACGATGAGTGCCGAGCAATCCTCAAGGCCCCATCCGCACGGGAAGCGACGAAGCCGCCCCGCAATGGTGGAAGTCGCTTCCCCAGTTTCTGCGGGGGGGCTACGTGAATCACGACGGTATTCTGTACAAGAAAGGGGAGAACGGAACACTCAGAATATTCGTACCGAAAGCACTACGTGGCAGCCTCGTGTACGTGTATCATCCAGGACCGCTAGGGGCGCACTTAGGCGCAGAAATGAGGTATTCTCAGCTACGGCGTAGATACACATGGCCTGCCATGCGGGACGATATCGCCCGTTTGGTACAGGGATGTGTGTCTTACGCACGAAGGAAGCTGGAGGACTACAGGCAGCACCTCGGACCAGAGTTAAGTCCGACGCTGCGGAGGCCAGGATTATTCCGCATGTGGGCAATTGATGCTTATGCGCCGCTCATCCGGACTAAAAACGGCAATTCTTATGTGTTAGTGATGATTGGTCATTTCTCGAAGTGGCCTCAGATAGTACCTCTTAGCGACGTAAGTGCCGAGGCGGTAGCTGGGGCCGCTCATCGCTTACTGTGCCAGTACGGTTGTCTTGTAACAATACTCACCGACAACGCGAAGGTATTCAACTCCAAGATAATACACCGACTAGAATTCGGTTGGGGCATCCTTAACTGCGCATTAAGCCGTATAACCCGCAAGCGAACGGGGGGACTTTGAGGCGTTTATGGAAGTAGTGGGCAATTGCCTTGCGTGCTTGATCCTGGAGAAGGGCGGGGACTGGGACCACTATTGTTCAGCATTCGCATATCTTACTAGCCCTCACCTGGCAACGGGCCAGTCCCCGTACCACATTGTGTATGGAGTTGACCCGGTAATGCCTCTGGATAGGCAAATGCAAGGCGAAATCAATGTCGGAGTATTACGTGTCGTCGACCGTGTGAAACATCTGCAGAAACTCCGGGAGCACATAGGCCAACAACTGAACGAGAGAATCAATCTCGAAATGGTGGACAGGCAACCAAGCGGACTCCGGCCGGGAGACTTTGCAGTGGTCCGATTAACAGGACCACAGAGGGACAGAGGTTCATCAAAGCTGGCAGCCGTATACAGCCTGCCCCATCGTGTCCTAGCCTCGCATCCGGGTGGGGCTTTCTACGACGTGCTGGATTTGCAGACAGGCGTCACCCGGCGCCTCAGCCATCGACTACTCAGAAGGTTTTCCCCATCAATTCTGACTCCCGAGATTACCCCCGATCCCGGCTTCGCTGGTTTTTATCTGTCGAGGGCCAACTGGAGCGGCTGCCAGCCAGAATCGCGCCGTAGGGACTCAAAATCTCAAACAGAAGAAGTCCGCACGGACTCCGGTGGCCACAAGGGACTCAAACGACATGTGGACGCCATCAGTCAACAACGCGGGTGTGGGCGCACGGAGCAACGACGAGGACACTCAGTGGTTGATCACACGCGGCCGTGCGGGAAGAACCTCAAAGTGCCGAAACGCCACGGGGACACCCACTCACTGGCCCGGAATGACACCACGGGTAGTACCAGTGTGCCGGATCGCCTAGCGCACACCGCGGTACCCACGCCGAGAGGCAAGGCAGAAACGAGTAGTGCAGGAGCGCCGAGCACCCACGTAGACGCCCAGAAGCTGAGCATGTACGACAGCACGGGTACAGCCACTAAGTGCCAACGCGGCATGGGCAGACTCAGTCGCTGGCGATGCATGACGCTACGGGTAGTCCATTAGGGCAGAACTGCCGGGGTGAAACTCGTGACGTTGACTTCAGTCAGGGCGACATGGCTACAAAGCGTGGGGCTCTCTCTACTGCGCGATCGGAAACGAACTCGGTACGAATGTGTTGAATGTATCCCGCGCCTGACCGCCGTTAGCTCTTATGTAGAGCCCAAGAAACGAGACTCGCGAGGCTGGCAACAAGGGATGTTGCCTGCAACAGCCGCGGAGGAAATACAGAAGCTCAGGCGCGCATACAACGACTGCGCATCCTCTTGACGTGTGCTCCCTGACAAGAACTGGCCGCTCCCAGTCGGAGGGAGATGGCTGGCTGGAACGTGCCTTCCGGTATCGTGGCTTTTTGGGGGAGATAATGAAATGAGAGAAAACAAATGATTTTTCTCGGAAAGGAACTGAGAACAAAGCAGCTCTGCCCCCATGTGGCCGGCGCAGTGTGATCTCGCGGACCCTTAGGTTGGTAGAACGTTCTCATGTATGATAACAAGTAGGGTAATGCCTGAGATGCGACTCTGTACAGCCGCGTTGTCTGCCATCCCGCTTGCTGAGTACCGTCTATGTACCTCTGCCCATGATCTGGCTGCTGCGCTTCGCTGTAGTGATTGCTACGTTTTTCCCGCACAAGAATTGGCCAGAGATCAACTTTCTAAGCTTTGCCCGCATCTGTCACAAGCAAGGGGAACAGGCAAGTGCTGGAGCCTTTGAGGCGATACACAAGGTGACAGTGCACACGACCTAGGGCCGGTCGGGTCGCATACATATATTGCGAGGAGTCGCGCTGAAGCTTGCAGCACAGAAAAGAGACGTCCCGCACTGTACTTGCAAGGCCAGACTGGTGCACATTGGAAAGAAAGTTCTCACAGTTCTGTTCCGCCGCTGTTGGGAGGTCACAAACTGCTCAACCGGCCTGCTTCCCCGGCGGTGTTGCTCGAGGATACATGGAAAGCGAAGCGGAACCGCGTTGCCAGTTCCGGTGTCAACTGGACATAATCAGCTGCAGTCGTGCAGGTGCTAAGCTCTCCGTCGTGCGAGCGAACCGCCTACTTTAGCAAGTGAGTTGCGGACTGAATCCATTGCGGCGACACAATCCCAGTGCGGGGGCTCCAAATTTTGTCTACCTTGCCCGCACGTGGCGACTGCAATTGATAAGTGAACTTCAGGATCAGAGGGTTTCACCCGACAACAGCGGAGGGAGAGAGAAATCGCGCAACATGAAATGCTTGGTCGCGGCACACTAGTTTCACAACCAAGCAAAACAATCACAGCGATAACGGAGACAGGCAACTATATCTTTGCAGCTGTGCGTGCTTCAACACAACATACAAGCAGCCTCGCGACTGTCATCGACCGTTTCAAGTCACACAACAGACCGGACAGAGTGACACACGTACGAACTGCTCAGAGTTGTTTTTCGCCGGTGGAGACAATATACCGTGTGGAAGAGAAAAGCGTTGGCTCCAGCAACGAATCCCCTACCGCAACCCGAGGATTCTTCATGGAAAAAACCGAGCACGTCGTTGTCTAATTCATGGAACGTCGTGAGCAGGATCCGCGGAAAAGACCAGTTCTTTGGGCGGAGGAAGAGGCGTTTCCATGCCCGAGAAAACAAATTCACTCACGCATTTCGTACGTCCCCGTGAGCATCCTGCATACGCGCGCGATTTCACAGTGCGTGAAAGTTGCAGGTTTCTATTCCTCTGCATTGCTGATGAAAAATAGTTCTATTGCTGGAGTGCCTTCACCTACTACGTATCAGCACTGCCATGTAACCGAAACCCTAGCAGTACAGAAACACTTACGATACGTCTCTTGTTCAACACCCCACAGAGATCCGGTAGCGGGCAGGACTCGCTTCCGCAGCACACAGCTCAACGAGGTTTGGGTATCACTCCCCGATATCATAACCGAGAAAGGGCGAAACTGACGCCCGGCTATATTCCTTTTTTGCGGCTAACGCGGTCGTTACAGCCCCCCTGCTGTAGCGGGCCGCGTCTTCGATCACGGGTCTTTGTGGGGTCTGTAACGCCGCAAGACGAGTGCCGCGTTATGGCCTCCAAAGCCCAGCGTGTCGGTTAAAACAGCCTGCACACCACGGTAGCGAATCAGCACAGAAGCCTTGGCACTGACCGGTGCTCGTCGAACGGTGGAAGATGATGCACGGAACTTTGCCTCTGCTTAGCATTGGTATGCGACCTTTCTCGGAGGTACTGCCGGAGGACTACTGAGGAGAGAACGCAGACACTGCTCACCCACGAGCAGGACACCGAGGGCTCGATCCGTTGGTTTCAACGCGAATCTGTGTTAGACTTGCCGGTAACCGCTAAAACGGTGGCAACAATGGAAGACCTGCGCCTTAGCACTTGTTCACCCATGCACGAGCATGTAATCTACCTCCGAAGAATACCCAGACCGTCGTTTCTGGTCCTGCTTACATGCGCGAAATAAACCACCGATGCTCAACTGAGTACCAAAGGAAAACCGCTAAACCTCGGGGGTCGTAACGGCGGAACGTCTGCTGATAGGACGTCACTCGGCAGCGCACGAACAACAGCGACTCCTCATCGTCGCCAGTCTACGGTATCAGAGGCGCGGCGCCGGTCCTAGCTGAGCTAACCTCGAATGGTTTAGTAGAAGTGTAAGCCTTGTTAGGAACGTAATTCAGGTCACAGTCGGGGTCTGGCTGCTCCTGGTTGATGGTTGGTGGCACCGTGCCTGTTTCCAAGACCTTCGCCGCCACGCAGGCCTCGATGCCGCCAGTTGCCCCCAGACAGTGGCCGGTCATACTCTGAACAATGTAAATGGGAGAGAGAGCAGCACACGCCGCTTTTCCGTGAACCTGTCGAAAGGTCCTTTCATCCATTTCCCCACTTATTCCCGTCAGCTCGAAGCGAACTGCAACCAGTCAGGATGCTCTCGCTTGAAAGGAAACCGAAATCTTCTAGGCTGCAACTGAGACCTTTCCGCTGTCGAATCAAGCCAGACCGTAGAGCCGCCCTGTGTGGGCCTGCGAGTGCACCTGATGGCACAGTTTAGACACGCTGCTTTTTTCGCACAACAGAGAGAAGCGCTCCTCGCCGCACGGCGCAAACGACCGTTTCTCATCGCACAATACAGACAGCCATTCTCCGTTACCCCGGTCCCTGCCGTACCTTGTACGGGGAGCGAGCAGACTGGAGTGAGGCCCGGTCACGCGTACCTTCGTGGAAGAGATCAAGAGCCTCCTAGCAAGATCGTCCCCAAACACCTTTTTGAAAGCGGCAGTCTCTATGCGGTCGTTCATGGGTGTAGATGTCCCGTGAGCATTGATATATCCAATGTCTCGCTTGTCCACTCCTCTGCAGTGGCGCAAGGGTCATAAAAAGCGCCGAACCAGCGGGAGTCACCGGAGACTGAAGACTGTGGGTGTTTGTATGAACCGGTTATCAGTCGAGAACAACCCCATTTCACCGGCTAAGTGCTCTGATACGCTCGCGCGGACGGTGATACGCACAGCGACAAAAAATACCGATAAGAGTGCAGATGTCTGGATAAGTTTCGCTGGAACCGAGCTTCGAATGAAAGCTGAGCGCCGAAAGCAGCGCGACTGCCCACGTCGACCACACTGTTAGCCACATTTGTCAGCGCTTGTATGTACAAGCGCTGACAAATGTGGCTTCTAACGTTGCCGACACATAAAGACAGGCTGTCTGAACAGATACAACATCGGCACCTACAACGACGGGGCTACAGGGAATGCTGAAGTGCTGCACGTACTTTGATTCCACAGAAACCTCGCCGAGGCGCACTACAGTCCAGTGGCATTCCCCGGTGTACCACTTACGCCTCTGCAATAGCCTTTTCTAGACACCTCGCCAGTCCTGAGCCGTCGGGCGCTGGCGCCGTCACATGATGAGCGTCGCAGGTGGCTCCATAGCCCGCTACCTCCCCGTAAATTTTCTTTGCCCCCCGGCGAAGTGCATGCTCTTCGGTCTCAAAGATCATGATGCTGCAAGGAGTAAACAACTACAAGCCGAATGAAACTGTACACACTTCGTCCTAACGCATTTTCCTCAGCCTCGCGGAATCGGAGCAGCGAGTTTCCTTGCAACCGTGAAAGAGCAGTATGCTTTCTGTCCTCACCCGGCACCTTCACCCATGACGAAACCGGCGCGTTTCTTATCGAACGGCCTGGATGCGCGCTTCGGGTCGTCGTTGAAGCCTTGGGCCATGGCCTTGAGCGCATTGAACCCTGCAAAGCTTAGTGGAGTGATCGACGCCTCAGCCCCGCCGCAAATCATTACGTCCGCTTCTCCTGCCTGCATGTATCGCAATGCTATGCCAGCTGCGTGGCCGGATGTCGCGCACGCGGAGACTGCCCCGTGGTTCGGACCCTTGGCGCCGAGCTCAATAGCGACAATACCCGAGGCTGTGTTCTGAAAGCCCACAACAACACCCGTGGTCACTTGGGTGGCAATGCAGCGGACCCTGTAGAAACACCGTCGAACAAGTAGTACGGGGAGTGCCTTCGGCGACGAGTGCGCACGCACGGCAATCAATGTACTTCACTCCAGCTGCGGGTACGGTCGGTGTACTTTCGGGAAGAACGGAAAAAGACCGCTCCTTTCATCGCATCTTGTCAGGGAGGCAGAATCGCAGGGTAGGTGCCCCAAGTTGAACTCAAAAAGGTTACTCTTACCGCAATCATGGCAGGAATGAGAAAAGGCGAGACCCGGCGTGGTCCTTTGTCGGCCAACACTCTCGCTTCTTGCTCCATCATTGCTAGGCCACCGATGCCACTACCGACTACGACGCCGAAACGGTCTGGATTAAGACCAGGGGCGCTTGGTGAAAGCCCTGAAGAGATAGAACGTGGACTAGAAAGACGGTGGTCAGACAAAGCGAAGATTCACTTTTACGGTGCTTCCGCTTGGTCGGCTTCGCGGTAGAGCGGGAGGAGTCCCGGCGCGTATGTATGGACACGCGGACACACGGAAGCGTGGGTGTCAGGTCGCGCACACGAAGCCACCTGGACCTGCTCATCCACCTTTAATTTTGGTACATCGTCCTTCCGGCCTATCCTCTGAAACGACTGCGGCAGTCTTAAGTGACATCGACGCAAAAAGTAGTTGATTTGACCCACTCGCCGATACAGAAGAATCTTGTTCTCCTAGTGTAACTGTAAAATACTTTTTCCCGTCTGGTAAACAGTATGTTACTGACAAATACAAAGCGTAGGAGTACACTGCTTTGCCCCAGGCACAAGGGAGTGCTCTTGTCTTCGGAACACTCGACGATGGCCGTGATGTCTGACGGAGTGGGCTTTTGAACCTACTCCGTCGGATGTCATGTCGTCATGAAGAGTATCAACGCTTTCGAGGCACATCGTATGTCCACCATATCTGGGCTTTCGCTGTGAACCTCAGATAAATAGGTACAACCAGTCTGTCTGTCTCCTAGCGCAAAATGGAAACCGGAACACGACTATTCTCCCCTCCACGTCTCTCTGAAAATAGCACGTGAATTTTTCCGCCCCCCCGCTGCTACCCACGCAGACGACGCTCGCCGTAGGGGTGAACCCGGCGCAAAAAGAACGCGGGGAACGAAGACCAATCTTTCCACACCTGCATCTTCCATAGCCATCTTAGAGGCAGCAACAGCGAAATGCGTGTAGCGGTCGTTGCGCTTGACTTCTTTCGGATCATTGTAGTACACCTTGGGATCGAATTTCTGATCCGACACTTCGCACGCAACTGCAGAGTAATCCACAGGGAAAGCGGATCTTCAAAAGCTAATGAGTGCGCGTCCCGCCGGCGGGAAGGAAAGAGATCGGGGCGTGGATACCTGGAACGGCGTTGCCTTTGCAAGCACCGGTTTCGGGCGCTGCATCACGTATCTCGTTCATACGCGTAGGACGCACACCAGCATACGTACAGTCACTCACAGCCTGTATCGATTTGAAGGATGTATATATATATATGCGCGGAAAGGAAAGAAAGAAACCGTGTCCAAGGAACTGACTTTGGCAGCTCATGCCGCTGGGGTCAAAATGAGTGACCTTATCGATGACGTTCGTTCCTGCAATCAGATTCTCCCAGAACTCGTCGATGCCGAGGCCGACACCACTCACGACGCCGAGGCCAGTACAGAGGATGCGCGGCCGGTTCTGCTCGGCACACGGCCCGGGCTGAACAGATCATTCCGACATGACAGGATGAGACTCATCAGGCGAAGTTGTCCGCACAGGCTGCCCGAACAGCGATCTGTTGGCGGGCTCACTGTGCATATAGCTTGCTTTCGATGCTGTTGATAATCACCAGTCGAATGGTGGCCGGTTTAGGAATACCGAGCTCCACCATAGTTCCTCTCGTGCCCGGATATGGAGTTATAAACAGCTTTTCCAAGGGCCATAACGTATCGCCTGTTGCCACGTAAGGCAGACCAGTTTCACCGGACCGAACACGGCTTCTAAAACACAGAAATCCTCTCTCCGGATAACAGGGCTGGCTCCGAGGAGCTGCAAACGACCCCAAAACGCCAGGCCCTTTGGGTTACACTGGATACTACCATAGCGGGTTGATGAGCTTTTCTTAGCTTGCACCTGCTCGTCACGATAAGTAACGCATTGCCCGCACGCAGACGGGAAGTGAATAGACGAGTAAGCACGCAGTTAGAGCTATAGCGGTATGTCCAGCTCGCTTTTGTTGAGTGCAGCCGGGGCTATCAGCTCACGAATTCTATAATCCAGGAGCTGCATTGCCCAGCGTTGAATCTTCTCTTCTTTCCATAAAACCCACTTCTGCCTTGCCCCTCATAAGAAGTCCATCCAGACCGGTGTTTGGCTTCAGTTCTCTCCCATTACTCGTGATGCCACCTGGTTCTCCTTTCTGTGGTGGCCCGTCTTACTTGATATGCGCCAGTACTTCCGGAACCACGCGCGCTATGCCTGACTGAGGTGGAAAAAACAAACCCTAACCTCGTAGCCGTGATGGACGACTAACCTAGCAAAGGACTAAATGCCTGACATGTCGCACACTCACATTGTGGGGACTGCTAAATATCTTAAACACCTTCGCCTGCCGTGGACGGTAGGTGAAGGCTGCGCCCCCCAGTCCACGCTGGACACGCCCAGTGCGGTCAGTTCCCAGAAAGCTCCCTCGTCCTTCAGCGGCATCATGGAACGCTCGTGAGCCCCGGCTGTTCACAGGGAGCTTCTCGTGAGGAGAGAGGAGAGAGAGTGGAGTCTGTACTCGAGGAGCGGAGAGGAAGGCCGCGGACAGCGTTTGCGGCCTGGAAGACTTGGTAGACAAAGAGAGGAAAAAGACTCACAGACAACTCGAAAATAAGACACGCGCAAGAGGACCAGCCAATCTAGATTGCAGAACTCACTAACAGAAAACAGGAAAGACGCACGAGCGGCGCCGCGCCGCGATGGGACCAGCTGATATTCAAACCCCGTCGCTACAAGGAACCCCAGCTACGAGAAGGGGAAAGTCAGCAAACCACAGATGGAGCCGCCCAGCACGGGACGGTCAAAGGCGTTCCAGAGAAAAGCAAAAAAACACCTGAACGCATGTACCGCAGCTTCCAGAGAATGATTACTGCAAGTCACCACAGAGGTGTACAAGGCTGAACACTTAATACAGGTCAGGTACGTCGTCTTTTCTTCCCGGGAAGTGTCAAATAATAATTGTGTATGCAACGGAGCGAAACCACTAGCCAGTACCCGAAGGATGATGTTCAGGCTTACGCCTGCTGGCTTACGCCTGAACATCATCCTCACTATTCCTTCACAAACCAAACAAGGTAAGAACTCCTCGGGACTTGACGCGGCAGCTGAAGTTGAATCTGTAGCTATCTACCGAACATCTCAGGACGCGACACGGAGGCGTAAACCGTCAGGGGCCTTGTGTTGTCCAACCTACCTGAGAAACGATAAGGCCCATCGAAAACCGAGGCGAACGCTGCAGCTCGAGGAAGAACTGACAGCAGAACGACAGAAGGAGCGTGGTGTATCTGAAAGGTGCCATATTTCACAAGACCACAAAAAAGGGGAAGAAGAGAGGAGCGAAGAATGGGACAAAGAGCGGCACTTCATCAGACTGCTCTTCGTAGCCCATGGGTCCAAGGCGACCTTGAGGTAAGTGTGCTAGCCCAGTTTCCGTAGCGTCCGGAACCTTGCGCGGTCTGGACGTCGAACAAAGTGCTCCGGAAGAGGTTTGTGGAGCGCACCGACATTCAAGGCAACGTCCACTTCGTCCTCACAGGCGGCACCCGAACAGGTCCATACTAATGTGGCTGACCGTTCTCCGCTGAAGTAGTGGACTAGGGTGTCAGACGAGCAGCTCGCCTTCAAGCAGGACGCAGGGCGGAGTGCGGGTGCTTGCAGGGACCACAAAAAAAAAATCCAACAAGGTAATGAGAAAGTGCCTCGACAAAGGGCACAAAGACAGCTGAGAGCTTAGCTCGCGGGTAAGGTCCCCTATCCGCAGGTAGCACGTGCTCCCTCAGCTGTTGGGCATTCCACGAGGTCGATAGAACCACACACAGGAGAATCACAACCCGGAACCGGAGGTGCTCGTCTCCCTGAAGATAACTCCTTCGTAACTCTCGGTGAAAAGCGAGCGGACCGGACCGGAGACGGCACAGTTGCGGAAGTGAAGGCTCACGATCTGCAAGACTTCTCACACACAAGACCACAAAAGTAGCTTGGCGATTGCTCCTAAGACCCCTAACAGCGGGAAAAAGTACCACACTAAGCAAGAAGGGAAGGGAGCCCTCAAAGACAACAGACACACTACATCGTCTTGTGCGTGTCTCTACTCGAGTCGGAACAGGCAGCACACCTCCCTGCAGCAGGAGACGTTAGCGAGAGTCACAATGGACTGGGGTGCCGATGCACGCCGCGTATGTCCTGCAAGACACCAGCGAGTTGAAAGCCTGAAACAAAGTGTTGCTAATATTTGCAGTCTGCGTGCCTTACAGACGCAGGGGACTCTGCGCCAGGGGCGTTGGCTGCGCGAAATTCACTTTATCCTCGGCGGAGAACAAACCATGTGCAAGCGTTCTGTTCGTCTCCCACCACCACAGTCGGTGACTGGAGTTGGGCCTCAGGGCCCCCGCTCAGTCCGATGGAACCCCCTGTTGCTGCACGAATGCCGGAAGCCGTAAGCAGCTATCCACGCGTATCGACCCAGTTCCGGGACATTTCCATGTTAAGCCTTAACCAGCCTTTTTTTTCTTGGCGCCTTCCACTTCCTGGACTCTATGTCCTTGTTACCCTTCCAGCTCTCTCTGGTTAGCTTCTCCCCACCTGCGTCTTGACACTTAGCCAGAGGCACACACATGTGTGCACCATCAGTCCTGGGCCGTTTCGGCCTATATTGGGGAACAGTTGGTGAGAACTCAACGAGACTGAGGGACAGATGGGAAAAGAAAGAAAAACAGAACGCCTGTGTAGAGTTATTTCTTCAGCAGGTGTGTCCTCGTCGGGAGCATAGTTCCCGTGTCGTAATCGAAGCCTACGTTATGCGATTATGAGCTCAGCGCTTCCAGAAGTACCACCTGCCGACGTGGCGTACCTCAGGCTTTCCCAGCCAGAAGCATTCGCAGAAACCCGTGTGGCAGCTCCTCTCTGTCTCTAGACCTGGTTCTTTCCCCCACTGTGATTGGTGAGTGAAGTCCGTTCCTGGAATCATAAGACGAATGGTAACCGCCGGCTACACCACGCAGCATCGGGCCAGCATGTAGTCCGCTTATGACCTCAGGGTATGAACCAACAGACGAAGCTACCTGCGTGCTGACCGGCGCGTTTTCCATTTTGGCAGTCATAGCTGCGAGCTGGAGTATGCCTTGACAGAGTCAGCCGCACCCGCGGCTTCCTGTGAGCGTCGCGTTCCAACCCGCGTTCGTCTTCTTTCCGCTGTCGTGTGGTGACTCTCCTTTGTGCGCCAGCCTTCATGGCCTTTCCGTGGTTATAACTTTTCATGCGGCGTCGGAGTCAGTGGACGACTGCTGGGGTAGACTAGTACTGCTCTATGCCAGGCCATTTCCGCGAAAAACTTGCTGTGCAGGCGAGAATAGTAGGGTCCGCGCTATCTACCTGGCCGTGGGTCTCTCAAAAAAAACCTCCTGGAGGGTTCGTGTGAGTGGGGGGGTATTACTATATTCTTCTGTCGTATCCCGTTGTCTCGCAGAGGTGTCTTCGAAAGGCAAGCGCCCATTTTATTTGTCCAGGCGAAGAGCACGGCAGACCGCAGCCAAATCGACGTAGCCCCATCATTGTAATTCTAGTTGATTCTCTCTTTTCCCATTACCCACAGGCTTGTGGAGTGTCTCAGTAGCGGGTCTTCTTCCTTCTCTCTGCCGCCGCATCCATCCCGGAGGGTGACGTTCTCGGGTGGAGAGCACGCCGCCTTCTTTCGCATTTTGTCCGTGTTGCTAATTCTCGGCGGAAATCCTCATTTTTCTGCTGCAACCTCAAGAATTCGCACCCCTGGCTGGAGTTATCCGGTTTGCTCGGTCGTTTACGGCCTTCCAGATGGCGATCTCTGCTTCCTCGTCTGCGGACTCAGATTGTCCTCCAACTGCAGCAGACATTGAGGCAAAGAAACTCAGTGTTCCTGAGGTTCAGCAGGCCTTACAGCGGCTCGAGAGGGAGAAACTTGTTTTGGCCAACAAGATACAAGAACTGCAACAGGATGTTTCTGAACACAAGTGAGCGGGTTCTTAATCGACTCGGTCTTGTCCGTGAAAGTCTGTTCCCCGGTGTCACTTCACACTCGGTTTCGGGCATTCCTTCATCGGCTGCTCTTGGTAGTTCCCTGAGCTCGACTATGTTCCTTGGTGACTTTCTCACCTGCCGCGGGAACTTTCATATCCGGGACAAGTGACCTCTTAGATGCTCTTCGTGCGGCTACCCCCAACAGAAGTCCCACTACGCTGTCGACCGCTGGTTTGTCAGGATATTCTGTGTGCAGTTTTGGTTTGCACCTGTAGAGGCCACGCTTGTGCATTCGTACGAGCAAAGATGCACGTGCGAAGAGTTTATGCCGCTCGGGGTCCGGAACTTACAGCTTCGCGAAGCCAGGTCACACCGCTTTAGTTGGCCGTGTTTTTCAGACTGGTGCTAGACGCTTTCGCCAAGGTCACCGCAGATCGGAAGTGTTACCGTATGGTTGGCGGAGTGCTTGTCGAACGATCTGTAGCCGAAGTGAAGCCCGCCTTGGAAGACCACAAGCAGAAGGTAAGTTTCCTTTTAGCTTTTCTTATGGCCGAGCGTCTTTTGATTGCTGCTCGCCGAACGCTTCCAGCTGCCTTGAACAAAAGATGCAGCGTTTCTGGATTCTGTTCGGCTGCTAACGCGTCCCGTCTTCTGTGACTTTATGTTTTTCGCCCTTGGGCTCTGAACCTCTTTCCCGGGGCCAGTGCGTGGCCGAATTTCTGGGCACTTGGGTTTTGGGTTCTACGAAGTTGCGGCCCTTGGGACAGGGAATCGAACTTGCATACGCTAGTGAGCGTACATTGCTGTGTCGGTGGTGCCAACCGTTTCCCCGCCCCGCGCGATACTGCCGCAGCTAACAATGTTTCGAGCTGTGCGATGGCTTTTCCCGTCATTCACCTCAGAGTAGATGCATTTGCGTGTATGAGCAGGTCGTTTTGTGTCTCCGCTCATTCGTTTCGCCAAGTCTCCCTGGGGGTCTTTCATAGCATGAACGTTCTACGCACGGACAGGGTCTCCATGTCGTGGTGGATGGGCACGATATAGTTTGGGCCGGTGTAGGCCTGGCTGCAGTTGGTACGCCATCTTACGGCAAGGATTACGAGTTGACAACGGCTGAGATAGCCGTCCTGACAGCTCTCATATACTGGGCGATGCTGATAGGCGGCGGCGTGTACGTCTGTGGAGTCTGTTGGGAGCTCGGGATTCTGTATGGTCGAGAATCCTTCGGCACCGACTAGGCTCTTGTCCGGAGTGCTGATACTTCCAGGTTGAAGCAACCCTGGAGATTTTGGAGAAGAACTTCAACGTGCTTCTCAAGACACACTCAGCTTATACGGAGAAGTACCTGCAGCTAACCGGGCAAGCTGCCCCTACAAGCAGCAGCGATGTTGGCGCCACACCAGGCACAGCCGAAAAAAAGAGTGTCGGAAGCGCTGGTATTCTCGTGTGATGTGGGGCCAGCGGAGAGGTGAAAGGTGAACAACCGGCATTTCGTGTCTATAGAAGAGCTGCGCAGGGGGCGCATTCTTGTGAATTCCGGGGCGACGCAGGGAACTCCGACCTTCGCGCCAGCGGCGGGGCGGACAAGCATTCACTCTCTAAACTGTTGAAGGGCGATAGACCGAGTAGTCGAGCCGGCAACCCTAAACCCAGACAGGAGTGCGCCGGACAGAAAGCTACGATGCGACTCTCCCATTCCTTTTCCGATTCTGGCCAGGGTCTATCAGGCGCGTCTTCCGCGTGTACGTAGAGTGCCCCTCACCTGCATTCGCAACCGGATTACGGTCCAACAAAATTTGCCGGGCTCGTAGGTTTGTTTGCTGGCGCGGCACGGCCCCCTCGCCGATGTAGTCCGCCTCCGTGCTTCCGGGGTGCTGTGCTGTGTCTACTACAGCACACGGTCTTTTTGACGGTGCAGAGGGGAGACGTTTTCGCTGACTGTTATTCATATTCGATCTCGAGTGTGGATACTTTCTTTGAACGAGTGGAGCGCTCTTTCCAGTGGCAGCTGCACACAGTGGCGTTCGCCTAAGGGCAGAGAGTCTGGGGGCCGCTACGGAGCTTGTCGTCTGACTGTCTAACTTGGCGATCCACCAACAAGCGGAGTCTGCCAACATTGGCGGGGAAAGTCTGCTCCCAAGATTGTCTTGAATCGTGTTGCTGAGAGTCTGCGAGAGTAGACGCGCTTCACAGAGTGAAAGCACCCAGACAGGCGCCATTCCTAGCTGTTTGTAGTGTACAGCGGAAAGGTCAATTGCGGAGCGCCGTGTCCCAATCTTTGATCTTCTCAACAAGGGGTAAGGGCGCCACGTTGACACGTGCTGCTCCCCGGGGTCACTTGCGCCATTGAGCAGCGCCGTCACGGTGGTCAAATACATAGTTAGTGGATGAACCGGTTAGGGGATACGCGGGTGTGTTTTAGCTGTTCCGAGTGATCTTGACCGGGAAAATCAGGGCGCCTGTGGCTCGTACTGTGGCGCTCCCTCCGAGGCCCCTATTTCAGGCTGAGAACACCACCACTGTTTCCTAACCAGCTCTGGGGATATCCCGCGCGGTAAGAGGCCAAGTCAGCTCCGACTGGGCTCGCTTCTTTCGTTCGAATTGTTCCCAGTTTCCGAAGCGACTGCAAAGATCGATGCTGCACCGTCGTTGGCGGAAAGGCGCATGCGGAGCCTGTTATTTCTCGCTTGCCTGTACAGGGCAGTCTTAGCTGTGTTCTACCCTCATCGGTGTGTAGTGTCGCTTAGTATTTCTTTTCTTCGAAGCTCTTGACCGACGAGGCTGCGATCAGCGCGGTCCGCAGAGGAGACAACACCGACTGGGTAACCACGTGCTCACTGTTAGGCTACCTGATGGCTTCTGTCCAGCTTGACTGTCTACAAGCCTCATGCGGAAGTAAACTGTACCTCGATTGACACTCAGAATTCATTTTCACAACAGAAGAGGGGACGGTTACCAGGTCAGCCTGGGGCTTCTTACTCGTAGACATAGCATAGTACGACAAGCCAAAACTGAGGCGAACACCGCCTGTGGGCACACCCGTAAGCCGAAATGCTCCTAACACGCTGAAATTGAGAAACCTTGTCTCTAATTGTTGCGTGAGTGAAATCTGGTCGTCATTCGAAAAGAGCCGGACAGGGAGTGGGTAGCTACACAGCGTGGCACCCGGAACATTAAGTGGCAAGTCAAACTCGAGGAAGCCTGGCGTTCTACGCTGACTTTTCCAACCGGGTTTGTCACCTGTAGCACCAGAAACCTCCGACATAGCTGCCCTGCTATGTGTTGCACGGTCGGGCGACCACTCAAAGAGAGCAGCACGACGACATACCACTGCTGCAGAAGCCGGGGACGACCATTCTCAGCGCCGGTTAGAACAACTTTACTAGCTCTCACTTCTATCGGCGGTAGCCCTGGGACCACCGCGAGCTACTTCCCTACCCGTTTGCGTTGCGGGCCCCTCACAGTTACGATTATCGAAAAGAACGCGCTGCATTTTCGCCAGAGTTCGATCGACCCCTAAACTGGAGGGTCATGCGCATGCCGCGCCGCCCACGATAGGCTTCCCATGTATAATGGGGGGAAACTGAAACACCAAGGTTCTTTTTTTCAGCTCCGAGTGCCGATGATCTAGAGAAAAACCACGGGAAGCGATGCGTACAAGGGCGGAGCGTAGAACAGGCCAACAATTACCACAAGCTACAAACGCCACCTCCGGAGAGTCACGTCTTGACCGGGATTTCTGGGGAGCGGGAAACCAGTTGGACCCTCTCTCCGAAAGGCCGAAGGGGAGGATGCGTTGTCAGAAGGACCCAGGGACCACGACCCTTGCCCCGGTTATTCCTCACATTAGCGTCCCGCCCCTTCGGCTCCTAGAAAGCACAAGGCGCTTCAGGCAACGAAAAGAGGTGGGGCACAGCTTACCGTATCAGCACAGCGAGACGCGGATTACACGCATTCTGCTAGTGTTGCCCGCCGACAGATGCACTCACGGGACACTCACGTCTCCGCGCTCACCATGGAACAGGAGAAGAGACGGGGGCCCCCTGAGGCCATGCGGGCGGACTGTCCACAAAATTTCCCTCTACGCCAGCTTTTGCCTAAAGTATCAATAGAAGCCCTGGAATGCTACAAAGACTTGCTTTACGACGAAGAGATGGTATGTCGTAACCTCATCGTATGTTGGCACCTGCGTTGCACAGTCTTGTGCAATACATCGGCCGGAGGCCTGCTTCTCCACCAGAAGAGTTTGTCGTGCTCTGTTGTCTAAGTTCGTCTTCGGAGAACTCTGTTGGGTCGAGGCCGCTCAAAGAATACAGGCTGCAGTGCTGCCCAGGTGTAGCACCACAGTTACCGTCTGCAGAAGAGATCTCCCCAAGCGTACGGTGCGTGGCAATTCCGGGAGACGGCGATACGTTGACCACCTGGAAGCCCCTCTCGGTGTCTTAGAAGGTTCCCGGACCTTCCTGAATATCTTCGTCTTCGCACGGTAGTACCCTAGTGCTCTCTCGAGGTCCTCATGGCCTTCATGGTGTCTTAAACAGGACACTCTCCCGCCGATCCAGCGTAGACGACACGAGGAACGTGCACGTCTCGTTTTAATGTTGTCGGAAGTCGCCCGTGCCTGGTGGGAAGTGGGACAATAAACCGTATGACGACCTTTGACAGAGGGACACCAGACTCGATATCAGCACGGCAGTCTTTTCGTTCACCCCGTTACGAGGATTCCGACTCCGTGTGAGCCGGACTCCGCATTATTTTCACTAGTCGCATTTCACAGTCGGAAGATATCGAAAACAGGGTATGGACGTGTAATGCGTGTGCTGCAGTCGAAGAAAGAGCAGGGTGCCTGGGCCTTGCTAGCTTTGTGCCTCCATTCCCCTGCACCCTTATATCATCTAACTGATGATGATAAACAGAAGGTTGTAGGCCTGGTTGCTCGTGTACTGCGAGACGAAGGCAGGAAAAGCTTTGATATCTCCATCTCAATTCTCGGCATCCTTCTTACACTTTCGTTCTTCGTGGACCTTCATCCACTTCTCATCCAGAACCAGGCAAGCAGGAACTCTTTCGCTGGATTTCCATCGTGAGACGCTCATGAGTAGCTGGGCTTGCTGTAGGCCGGCAAGAAGACAGACCGCGGTCATGTGCATGCAAGACGTTCTCTGCGGCTGCCACCCTGGCTGTCAGTAGTAGCTGGGTGATATACAGATGAACCGTCATCAGACCCGTTCTGGAAGAACCCCTTGTCCCTGCAGTGTGGCGACATTGTGATGAGGATTCTTGAATATGAAAGAGAAAGGACAGCCGTACGCTCAGCGGACTTAGCCAAAGCTGAAGCGCTTATCCGTCAAAGCCAAGACATGTGTGACGAAGAAAAGGAGCGGCAGGTAGGCGCGACGTTCACGCGGCCATCCTCTGCGAAGCGGCACAAACGGTGCACAATTTTGCTTGTTGATCCATGTCTGCTGACTGTTGTCTCGCTCCTCATGTTCATGATCGAGGTGTTGAAATCAGAACTCAAAGCAAGAAGGAAAAGGGATGCGCAGAACCGCTTGCTGTATGCGTGCTTCCACTTCTTGTTCAATCTGGCGGCCGACAAGACGTAAGGAGCCTTCTGCGGTGATGCTGGGCCTCCCAGCTGGGCCGGAGAAACAGTCTGAATGTACCTCCCTGTTGCAAGAGCACTTGTGCGTTCGAAAGGCTTGAAGGATTCCACTCGTCCTGTACCACAGGGGAGAAGGCAGTACTCGGGGCGGCGGAGCCGACACAGGCACCTATGGTGCCCTAGACTATGACAAGCCTGCGATAGTCTTTCAAGGGGCAAAACGAATAGCTATGCGAGCGCCTCGTAAATGGACAGCGGTACTGGCGAGTGGTGAATTGCACCTGCTGGACTGGCCAACGCCTGTGAGAACCTCGTAACAGTAGGACAATAAATAATCTCTCCGTCACAATTCTCTCAGTAGTGAATCTGGTTCAGCGATTGCCTGTGGAAGTGACAACTGCGTCCGGAATGTAGTTGTCCTGTCTCTTCTTGCTCCAACCGTTCTCGGTCGCGCAGCAAGCCGAAGCGTCCGCCCCTTCCCCCGTTCTCCGCTGTGTGCACTGGTGGCGTTATTACTTCACACGCAGGCTAGAAAAGAAGATGGTGAAGAGAGGCATAATTCGGATATTGGTGGAGTTCCTTGACCGAGGACACCATTACCTAGATTTCGCGTGCCTCGCTTTCTTGAAAAAGCTGAGTATCATCACAAGGAACAAAGATGAGATTTTCAGCACCGGTAATTACAAACGAGCTTGGCTGGAACTTCACCCGTGAGCCGCGGCGCCTTTCATGTCGCCGCGTAACACTTTTGCCTATTCGGACCTGAGGGCATGCGTGTCTGCCCGTCATGCTGCCGAAAGAGCGTCTACCGTGGCGCTGCCGGCCTAATACACTCCGGAGCGCTTGTAGTCAGTGAAGACTTCCCGGACGGCGTGACCCCACCCGAAGCATCTTCAGGTGTGATCCGTGGTATACCCTCCTGAACCCGACTTTGAGACGGAATGAGACAAGCGTTCGCGAGAGGAGTACCGCCAGTACAGCTTTCTGCAGCCGAGGCCTGTGCAGCGAATCGAGCTTTACAGTGTGCACACTTGCCAAACTCCTGCTGAGTTATTACCGCGTGTAGTTACCTCTGCAAGCTCGTATTTCCAGCGGTTACGTTGAATAGTTTTTGAAAGCTGGACCATGCGATATCCCCGCGGTGCCGGAAGTCTGCACTTGGATACTCGTCTGCGGTACCCCTGAACTGCGGAGGAAGACCACACTGGTTTTCTGGGACCGGCGGTTCCCCACCCATCTGTGGAGATACAAAGGAAAACGGAAGAGACCAGCGGTTCAGCCGTCTGTGTGATGTCGCCAGGTTTCCTCCCCAAGGCATCCAGGCTGTTGGTGGGGCTCGTTCCAGAAGCCGGCGCTGAAACCGATACAGGCACTATGCTGCTGAAGACGCTATTCAATCTCAGCTTCGACCCTCTGATACGCACAGAAATGATTGACAGTGGAATTCTGGGGCAGGTGACGGACGTCGCAAAAATACCATCATTTCGCAAGGTCAGCAAAGTCGGTGAGGCGCCGAGCTTTCTTGTTTCCCGGTCAACGTGTTCCCTGGCTTCCCTGTGTCTGGCCGTCCTTCCTCCCCAAACCACCACTTTGCAAACGACAAAGTGAAACCCCCCCCGAGCAAAGTGTGACAGGTTCCAGCCACAGTCCTCCGTACAAACAGAATGCGGCTTCTTATTGAGGCTGGTACGAGTGGGCGGGAAAGGCACTACTCTAGAAGGCCACGCATGCTCAAGAGGGCACGCAGGCCGTTCCTCCTACTTATCGTTTGTCCTCATAAATAGTCAACACTTCTGCAGAGCTCTCCCCCACGTCATTTTCTTGGCTGAGCCACGTGACGGGCTCTTTTTTGAGTGTATAGGTGTCACAAGACATGGAAGCGCCGAGAAAGCCTCCTAAGCGAGGGGTGCTGGGATATGAAGCGAGGCCCTGCATGGTGTCACGCGTCTGTGAAGAGTGAAGCAGTCCTCGGTGAAAGCTGCTCGCGTCTTTGTGTACAGCAGGCGATTCTGCTGCTTTACCAGCTGACTCAGGACGATCGGGGCAGATCGCTTTTTACATTTCACACTTCCGGTATCCCTTTCCTAATGCATTTAGCATCCCGAACTCCGGAGAGTGTCTGCATCAACAGGCAAGTGTTCGTGGCGGGGGGGTAGTGACAAAAGAGGCATTTGCTGTCGTAGACCGCAGACTGACGATGGCAAAGAGAAACAACCTAACCTACTCCCTGCCCGGACCGTGCAACTCTCAGACCATCTGCAGTACATCCGTGCGGTTGAAACGTTGTCCATGGTGTAGTGTAGAGCCCTAGTGATGTCTGCCGGAATTCCTCGAAACACCCGCCCACTGAAATACCTTACACGGAATACTTGAGAGCCCTTTGTTTGTGGGGAACAAGGCCGAGCAGTACGCTGACGCACCACTTCCGACCGTCCAGTCGTACCGTCAGGTTGACTCACTTCTACTAACAGTCTTGCAGGCGGAACTGCGGTGGATGTCGCTGACTGGAGCCCTGCAGAAGTGCTCTCCATGTGATACTCTGCAGGGAACTGGGGGCGGTGCTCGTGAATCTTGCGTCTCATCCACAAGCTGTGGAGATCATGCTCGGCAAGAACTTCAACGAATTTCACAGGATCTTGGCGCGCATCCGTTTGCTGCTGCCTGATGATCTCCTGCTACGACTAGTTGCTTGTATCACACATTTCCCTGAGGGAAGGAAAGCTCTGGTCCGC
>NW_027153157.1:22146-51062 GCF_002600585.1 Cystoisospora suis
GGAGGCTTTCGTGACGTAGGAAAGCGGGCTCCGTTGCAACAGCGCGGCGCAATCAGGATTATGTCGAGAATCATTCTTCGGAAAGGGATTACTGCCTAAGTCAAGGTTTCCCCTAAGGAGTGGTAACGAGTCAGTTTCTGCACGGCTCTACAAAGCCGCGGGGCGCGTGTCCTTCCTTCGGTTCGACAGCGCCCTTCCTCGATCGGGTATCCTCCTATCCCTGTCGTCTGCTCGACTCCGACTGAGGTATCCGTCCCCAGCTTGTAGCGGCGAACCAGCCTTTCAAACCTGTTCTCTGTTTACGGCAAGGATACACTACCATATACTAGGGATCCTGCGGGTAACCCCGCATGTGTTGGTATGCGTGAATACAGCCTGGAGAACTGGAGAGGACTCTTACTGAAAACAGCTGAAGAGCATGTAGAGAACGAGGAAGTTGTCCTGGCAGTTCTCGAAACATTTAGCAGCCTGACAGAGGAAGACGACTTGCCTTGGGCCTTTCTTTGTCGAGCAGGTCTCCTCGCCCTCCTACACAGGTCAGCCGCTAGCCTGGAGAACTTCGACTGACCGTTAAATGGTCGCGACTGTGAATCAGAAAGCGCCGATTGCCCTCCCTCACTTGGTCAGCTACGAAAGCAGAGGAAACAAGACTGCTGATAGGCTGGACACTGTCTGTCGGCCATGTTCCAGGCTGCTGGCTTCTGGCACAAGAGGCGACGAAGCGATTATCTCCTGCGCCAACGTGGTTGCTGGCCTCCTGAAAGACCAACAATGTGGTCCGTTGCTAGCCGGTTCCCAGGTTGTACCCTTGCTGCATGATCTCTTCAACGAGAAGCGGGACAGTGGGTTTGTCAACATTGCTCTTCTACAATGCTTTCAAAGGCTTCTTTTGAATGAGGACACGAGGTTCGTCACCAAGAAGTGTGGTCACGCACGGTGCCGACGAGCGCCGTCGGCCGTCTACTGGTATTGTATTCCTGTAGCGCTGGATTTAAGTGAGTCCACACGTGAAGTCGGGTTTGCATCTCGGGTTTCCGAAGACGATCGAAATGCTGCTTCACCTTTTCTCCTTGCAGAGAGGTTGTTCTCGCGCAGTCGCGAATCTCTTCGACTGCAATCAGACTGTATCGACAACGGAGTCCAGTCATAGTCAACGAGGTACGAGTTTTTAACCTCCGGGGTAACCAGAGACACTATTGTCATGCCAGGGTTGCTATATCTTTTATTCAGTCCCCATGTTTCGGATAGTAGAGGTGTTCGTACATGTTTTCTGGAGTGCCTTTGTTGCAGGCAAGTACGATACTTAGTCTTCTAGTGGTAAGGCGGAGGCGACTGGCTGGCCTTGGTTGCTGAAACTTGTGGGGGTCTTCTTGAAGAGAGCGCACAGAAAACTCTCATCCAGATAGACTAACTCAACGGGTGAGCGGTGGTGTGTAGCATCCCGAAGACACCACCGAGCAGCATCCCTCGAACGAGACACGAGGACCAGGGTTATAAGAGTCTAGCTGCGGCAGCATAACTTTGAAGCTGCACACTCCCGGGCTCCCACTCAAAGACTGACTGTCTGCCACCGCTAAACAGGTGCGGGTACCTCAGAGCGGCCATAGTCGTTGCGGTCAGCCTAGTCTCATCAAACGCCGCGCCGTCCGATCCGTCTTCGGTAGAGGTATGCAGTTAAGGCTAAGTTGTCTGTGCCTGGTCCTGACCAAATGAAAGATGTTCGGAGGTGATCCCGAGGAGGAGATCAAAAGAGTGAAATTTCGAGATTACAACAGGGCATGGATCGAAGCGGCGGAAGGGTCAATCACTGTCAACGAGTGAGTTCGGCAACCTTGCTTCTGCCTCGTAGGCCCAACCAGGGGCGCTTGTGAGTGGAGGCCAGCCTCTCTTTGTGTCCACTGCCAAGCTCCAAACTCCTTGTTCAAGTGGAGCTTTGTGTCGTCAGTCTCCTCTCTCGGAGTTGTAACGGGGCGCCATGCTCTCCGCCGCAAACCAGACTGGCCGAGCGGCAGTAGCCAATCGAGGCCGCTGCGGCAGCCAGGCAGAGGCGGCTGGAGTCTGTCGCACATCCTTGGCTCTGTGCGCTAACGCCTGCAGACCGAGCCACGAGAACTCCTCCGACGTATCAGAAGGTATGTGCACCAAAAGAACTTGCTCCGAACTGAGTACAGCCGAAACTCGTTACTGCGAGTCTAGTCACCATTAGTTCCGCCCACGCACGGCGCGCGAACTGCCTTCCAGGAATTGCAGCCCGGCTATCGGTTTCACTTGTGCCCCAAGTCCAAGCTGGCATCCGTGTAAAGGATACTGAATATCGCGGGCAACGGGGTCTAGAACAAATTTCTTGCGGTACCAGCAGACGCAGAGACATCGGTGACAACCCAATGGGGGCAGAGGCTTGCGCCGGCCATACTCGGCCCTGCCGGGGAGGCAAAGCACGAAGTTGTCCGCCCTGCAAAAGTGGCTAGGCTCGTCTTTGCGCAGCAAAAAGTGGCAGCAAATCACAAAGTGCAGCTACAACCTCACAACTCGACAAACGGAGGGTCTCGCTTTCAGTCGGAAACCGCGAACTCTGTACTCTGATGACACCTGCTTTATTTGTCATCCAGGGGAGTTAACCAAAGAGGGCTGGTACACCTGGATCGAAGCAAGTGATCTTTTGGAGAGGTAAGGCTGCCATTGTATAGTGTGCTCCGTCATCCCCTAACACCGCCAGTGAAGGGGTTCCCCGCCACCGTCGGTGCGGATGCAGGAATTCACGCTGTGTAACGCCATGTCCACAAAAATGCTCTGGGGCACCCTGGGGCCGCGAACTGTAGAGACAGGGGCATGACAAGTATGCAGGAAAGTATGCAGTGGCTGACGCGATAGTGACGCACGCAGTCCAATACAGCGGAGGCGAGCTCCAGGCGCCAGCGCGTTGTAGTTCTGATTGCCAGTCGGCTGACGGGAAGCTCGTCTCACTGAAACCTGGTGGGGAAAGCCAAAGAAACACTCTCTACAGGCAGCGACACGGGATGTCAATTGCAGGGACTGGTCCAAGCTGTTACGGACGGCAGAGTCAAGCCAAATTGACAGTCCTTGAGACAAAACAGTACATTATAGTGCCTACGCGGTCGACAGTCGCTTACAGCTTCTTCAACCGGCACAGGGGAGCTCCCGTGGCTGGAAATCGTGAGCTATCGCGAAGCTGCTATGCGCGGTCGGGGTGTGTCGGCGCGATCTCCGTCCAAACACCCGAGACCACGTCTTGCAAGTTGCTGCGCTATACGGACGCCGGTAGACACACTGGGGAGCAGACACAGTGGCGAGGCCGCCGTCAATCTGTTGGTCTGCTGTTTGTTCGTCTGGCGTTGGGAGTACGTCCGCAAGTGTCGCGACGCTGAAGGACTGTGAGTTTCCCGGTGGCTCGGTCAGTTTAGTTTAGTATCCGGGTATCAAAATGAGCTGAGGCCTTTGAGTCGAGCGCGACCAACGACGGTCCACGTAGGACAGCAAGGTTGCCGGTGCTTGGTCAAGGAGTCTGGGTGAACACCCGTCTTGGGCGAAACATAAATGCGTCGAGTGCTCTGTTCGAAGAGGCGGAGATGGCACACGCAAGCTGCGTTCACAAGGCAGGTTTTAGGTGGTGCTATTTCGGCCAGACGAAACAGTAATCAGGCGGAAGCAGTACACACTAACAAAACGGGGCGCAGCCAAGACGGACAGTTGTGAGCAGGCCAGTATGTAGCTTGCAGGCGAAACGTTCACACTAATGCGGCCGGAGTAATTTCTGTTTCTACCGCTCAAACCTCTGAGTACTTGGTCCCGCTGCTAGCCGGCACAAGCCGCGTGGTTATCCAGGCAGCTTTGTGATTGCTGGGCAGATCCCGTGGAGAAACGCTGAATGTGCGTGCGGTACTGGGCTCCTCTGCAAGGCGGAGGTAGCGGCATTTCACGGCATCAGTATAATAGAAGAAGGTGTTCAGGTAGTTTATGGGGCCCGGGTGCTTCAGCACAGCGGGTTCTCCGCCCACCTCTGGCAGCCGCCACTGCAGGTTCCGCGTCAAGCGAAAAGGGCCCCGTTTCTGCGCAGTGCACACACTGAGACCAAGACACATGTCTGTGCCTCGGCTACAAGGCAGTATAGATATGCTGCTTTCTGCTGGACACGCCTCGTGGTGCTCTGGCTTCGGGATCTGTCGGACCGCTCACACACACGCGCAGACAAACTACCGGACCCTCCTTACTTAAGCAACGCTCCGGCAGATTCCAGCATGCAGACGGAAAGCAATGCGCAGTATTCATTTTTTCTGAGTTATGACTACATTCCCTGTTTGCGGCTCCTGTGCAACATTTTCCCGCCTACACCAAAGTACGAGGCGGCGTATAGCTCAGCAAAAAACCCGTACCGCCCCGATTTAACTACCAGCCTTCTGCACATATCAGTCCGCATTGGCACTGGCGCAGTAACATAGTACAAAAAATGCATACTGGAAAGACAAGCACGACCGACAACTTGTGTCCATTGTTTGAGTACAAGCCATTTCTCCCATGACTGCACGTGACCACTGGAGTACCGCCTTACCGGTACGGCGCTGATGTCGACAGAAGCTGCCGCATCTGACAATGTCGACGGACTACAGTTATCTCCTGACTTCATGATTTTCGCGACGATGAATAGGACGACGGAACCAGGAACTGCAGATTGGAAATGTCGGCAAAGACAATATCCGGAAGCGCTGGTTTACCACCCCCCGAAACGACCCCTGTCTATGATCCTGTTTCCTCGTGAACAGTCGTACTGCACTTTGTTCGGGCGCATGAGGCGGCACTTTCGGTGCACGACCGTCAGTGTCGAGTCGACGGCTAAGGGCGTGAGCAGATTCGTACCTTTGCGTGTGCCGAGAAACCAGCTTGACATCCGAAGAAGCTGCACCACCTGAGCGGGAGCTGACACAACGCAGGCCCTGCCGGCTATGAAGCGTAAGAGGATTAGACAACCGGAAGTGAGGGAGTGCCGGGAGGCCATTAAGCCCCTGAACTAGCTGCATAAATAGCGTCTTCACCTTCCAACTGTCCAATAAACCTGGCGACAATCAGAGCCAGCTCCAAGAAGATTTGCGCTCTGCCCCGAAAAAAGTTGCGGGGGTCAGTTAGACGCTGGCGGCACCGTTTCTGCCATCATCGTCAACTCAGAACCAACTCTCCAGCTGATTCACTGGGGTGGAGCTTCGTTTTGCAAAGCAGACTTTGAAGGTTCAAGGACAGCAGGCAGCAAAGAGCGTCGCATGATTCGATGGGTCAAGGGATTCATGCATGGGGAGACCCTGACGACTGGAAGCTTGTGACCAAATCCTCGACGCGACAAGAGAGAGCTGTCACTGCTCCTCACCACACTTCTCCTTATTTCTGCATCGCAGTCTAGCAACTTTGGTTCTTGCGCTGGTAACCCTGGGTGAGGCTCGCTTGGAGAATTTTGAAGGTAAGCGACCGCAGCGAGCGATTGCTTCGCATGGCGAGGGGGCGGATGGACCGCAGCTGTCCTCTCCTCTTCGCTGGTACGGTGTGCAGGACAAATTCTACTTGGGTGCCTTGTAGGCGAGGCAACACTTGGGCATTCTGGCAATGGATACAGCAGCGTCACGCACGGCTCTACAACGAGAGCAGGCAGTTGTCACTCCGTGTACAGGTGAACGTCCACAGGATCTGTTCACCGCCTGACGACTCTAGGCCGCAGGCACGTCCAAGTGAGACGACAACCAGGCACACTTGATCTGTACAGCGAACAACCGGAATAGCGACTGGCGTAGAGCGTGCCCGCTCCACGTATGTGCAACGGGAAAACAGATAAAAGAAAGCGGCAACACACCGCTGCTGCCAAACGTTCGGCGCTTCGCAAGCGTGAAAAGCACGAAGCCCGTGAAACACTGGACGAGGCCGTTACCGTGTGGTGATCGAACTGGGCTTCGTCGACTCGTCGCCAGCGTGGGAAATTCCTTAGTTGGCAGGGAAAGAAGGAATGCCTCTCGGGGACGCGCTGCGGAGTGCCCGAACAACAGGTACTGCAAAAAGAGAAGTAACAGGAAAGGAAGAACTCGCGGCATCTTACTAAATTCCGATTGCCAAATGCGATACAGAGGGAGGAAACCGAGTTTGAGAACCCGCTATTTGAGGCAAAAGGCTTGACAAAGCTGCTTTGTGTCGGGCGCAACACTCCGTATGTGGTAATCGACGAGACTCACAGCGACATCTCCTTAAACCTCCCCAGGTCTCTGAAGTGACAGCTAGTGGCCTCATCAGAGAGTAGGCAAGATTTGGAGTGGCCGCACGGCAGGCCTGAGAAGAGGTGGTTGCACGGTCTCGCGCGAATCTTACCACTTCAGGAACACGACCCGTCAAAAGAATTGCCTGCAAGGATTTAAGAAGGCCCATTATCTCTGCTAATGCCTGCAAACATGAATGAGCATCGTAAGCTCATAGAGCTCATACGGCTGACAGGTGCCAAGCTGCGCCTCTCAGGGATCTTCCCCTGTCCACAGTGGCGCCCCTGGAAGCAGTCGTGCACATTCTCAGAATGGTCAGATTCGAAGTGCTTGCCAGCTGGTAGGGCAGCAGGGCAGTGCCCTTGTTGGTGACGTTGTCAAAGCCAACGAAGGCAACGGTCACTTACCTTCACTCGGCCTGTGACCCTGAGCGTGGCTCCGCGCAGGGGTTTGGGTGCCTGGTGGGCCCCCGGCTTCTGGAAAGCCTCGCATTGCTTCGAAGGCTCCTCCCCCTGCCGCATGCCGACAGGCGTGTTTCTTCTCACTTCACCCTTCAAAGCCAAACGAACAAGCACGTGCGAAGTGTCAACCACGGGCTGTCTGCGCGTACCATCCCTGCACTCAGTGACGCCCCGGACAGCCGGCCACTGTAGTGCCTTCTGCCGCTTGTAGTGCCCACGTTAACGAACTACCGTACGTACCCTGGTTCATGGGATTCGTCGTCCAGGGTCGGCTCACGTGGTTAAGTGACTCTGTGAACCCGCCAGAGGGGCGCCTCTTGAGAACAACACTAGAAACATGGCCTCTCTTCTGTAGCTACCGTGCGGAACGGGACGTGTGACACAAGAGTTGGCAAGATCTCATCTCTTTGGCACGACGTTGTATCACGATGCTCTCGGAAGTATACACGTTCCTCCTACTTGAGCAAATAACAGTGCCGTTCACACGCTCCTGCGCCGCCTAACTGACCTAGGACGCGTAGTAACTAAAAAGCGAAGAAGAACCCACAGGAGGCGTTTCTATGAACATATCCCGGGCCTCGGGCGTCTCTTCAGCTGGCGGAGCCCGCACTGCACAGCACCGCTGACATGGTTGCTCACAATCACTCCTGAGCTTTACCTTCTCTTGCATCTGGCGTACCGGCGTCGCAGTGTGCCCCCTTAAGAACAAAATCTGCTCTATCAGGTACACGACGACTGCTGCCAAGCTACCGTCGTTAAGGATTTGTTCCGTTGTTGGCACTGCAAAGAAGACATGTGCCGCAGGACGTAGAAGACGGGGATCGACAAGCACAGCTGCTCTGTACTTCTGTGCTCTGGTTCAGTAGCTGAACAACAAGCGTCCCACTGGCTCTAAAAAAGAGTGCGAAGCTTGTCAGTTTCTGCCGAGGACAAGAGGTTCGCGCCCTACCACTCAGCCGCAGTGTTTCTGAGTTGACCGGGTTTTTCCGCTGAACTGCAGAGTGCCTCCTCGAGTCCAGAAAGCCATCGTGGCGATGCGGGAGACAATGAGGTGTAGAACGTTCCTGGGTATTGTCCATTGTGCCGTGTTTGTGCTCTTTCGCATTCACTTGCTGAGCATGCCGGGCTTGCAATCGATTTCACAGAGAAGGCCGGAAACCGTGTGCCTTAGTTACGGCGAACTTGCGGCCCCAGCGTCCGCAGGTTCTTTGGATGTTTTTTAGGGGAACCGAACACCAGGAGTTAAAAGAAGGACAAATGGACAGAACACTGGCATGGAGACTCGATAGAAGAACCGTTGACACCTGCTGTTCGAGAAGGAACCCCTAGAAAACCGGACTGGCCACTGACAAGATGGAGCGGGGCGTCCTGGCAGGGAAGTGGACAGGTCACAGGTAAAAACTCTTTGAAGATGAGAGTACGCAGCTGCATCGTGCCGCCTTCGAAGACCTCCAGTGGCATGCGTAGGCCGCCTTTGCCGACCACCAACTCCAGAACAAGGGTTGGGAACCATCCGACTGCGCCGGTCGTGAGTTTTTGAAACCAACCTACGAACCCCGTTGTTGTGAACGTCGGGCAGGCACGCAGCTGACACGTACACGAGGGCTCCTGCCCTGCACGAAATGGCAACTCCGTTCGCGGGGTAACGAACAAAGGAACTGAAGGGAAGCATGTGTTTCATTGCCTGTAGTGTCACCCCTAGCTGTGATGCCCGCGCTGCGGCTCTACGCGACCTCCGATGCGTGCCGCCCCGTGCCGTATGTACGCTGCGCCAACCGGCCATGCGTGTACGAGTGTAATGCCTGCGCTGCGGCTCTGCCTCATCGCTGCTGCATCTCGCACCCTGGTACGTTCACGCCACGCGAAGAGATCGTGCGTGTGTCTACAGATCGAACTGTGCGTGAGTGGGGTCTGAGCGCCCTCGTCTGTGCAGGGACTGAGCAGGAACACTTCCCAGATGAGATGCCCGGAGTTCCGCGCCGGCCGCTAAACTAGCGTCTCCTTACGGAGCCGCGCTGTTTCCCCGTCACACTGCACAGCCTGTATGGAACTAACAGCATGCACCCGCCCAAGAGCGCAAGTATAGCGCTCGGCGCCTGCCTACAGGCGACTTTTTGCGATGTCTCCCCGTCTCGAGTTAGGACCACGCACATAGGCCAGTCCGATCTAGAGGCGGGGGGTCGGCTGGCCCGGAGACACGCCCAACTGAACCATTGTTGAGACCTTCGTGTATTTGCTTGGATGGATGCACCTTTTCTGTGGTTCCCGCTCTGTCTCGGATAAGACGCCTGGATATCTGAAATGCTGGCGACCTAGGTGCGTGCGAATCTCGTTGCAGAAGTGAACCAACAGGTACTTCGTTGTTGATCACGGGAAGAGCGTCATCACGCCACATCCAAACATCTGTTGACCGTCCCCTGCGCTTTGCCGTCATAGTGGTGTGGTGGTATGTCAGGAGAACCTCCAAGTGTGCTTGACCGGACCTCCGTTACACCCTGCCCTTAGTGCGCCTACAGCCGGACTTCACGTTACACAGTTGAATAGTGCGCCTACTGCCGGACTTCACGTTACACAGTTGAATCCCGTATCCCATCAGGAAATCCCGTGTGAACTTTTGGGATTCCATGAAAGACCGCTCCTATTTTTCTACTTTTCAGCTAAACAATTGCAAACGTCAACGTTGCACGGAGGTGCTGATCGGTTCTTTTTCTACGCGTGTGGTGCGGACATGTAGGGTCACTAACTAGTCAATCTTCACACAATTTCAACTCGCCAGTAAGCGTTAAGCGGCAATGCAGCGCAACTTGAAGCCCTGCACTGCGTTGTAGCTCCCGAGCTTCGAAGCCTGCGGTGGCAATCAGCGTGCATGCCGTTCCACTCCACTGTTAAACACTCACTTGGTTGGTGCGTTTGGCACTGAGGGTGACTTGCAATCCTGATCTTTTGGAGACTCGCCCTCGATGAGCTGTGCTCCTGTAGTCGGGCGACAAGAAAGAGCAGCGGGAACCTCATGTAGACTGCCTCGCCCTCTTTGCCCCGCAAACAAAACGCCGTGACGCTGGTCGCGTCGCAATGTCATTTGTTAGGAAGCGCCGAGGACAGAGCACAGCATTCTTGGACGGGCTCCCAACGTGGGCTCGCCTCATTTTCTTTTGGCAGGCTTCATTGATACCCTCACGCTGCAAGGCCTTTATCGAGACCCCACAGCTAGGAGAGACGCTGCGAGTCTGTTCTACAGCGCTTGGCCTGCCTTTCACGGCCGCGGCCTCCCCAGACAAACGTACTTCTCCGGTTTCCAAAAACAGGGTTCTTTTGCCAGCCCAACACAAGAGAATTGATTCTAACGTCGGAGAAGGAGGAAACCGCCCGTATTCGTGCGAGCTCGAATGGAGTGCACAAGTGGCTCTGCCACTGAAAGAAAACCGCGGATCCCCGTGCGGCTCACTGGTAGTAGAGGAACGGCTGTAGGCTAAAGAAGAGTTCTCTTCCAGAAACCGTTGAACAGCGGAGATGCAACTGGCTGTCACGAACGAGCAGACTGAAAAAGTACTCATGAGACGAACACCAAACTCACCAGCAGTGGATGTTCTGATCCAACGATCTCTACCGCCTCGTCACTGTAGCAACCCTTTCTGAAAACAGAACGACAGACACTTCCCCCGGCGTCATGTCGCCAGCACCAACTGTACAAGACGATAACCACGACCCTCGCTACGCCTGAATGACTTTTTGAATCTACAGCTGCGGTGACAAATGACAATGCTGCTGTTTCTCGGCCTGGGGAACTATCAACGTGGCAGCGACACACAGACACACGGCCACCTCATGGCTTTCCTATACCTACTTCTTTTCATCATCCTCCGGAGAATCTTCTTGTCCCTAGAGCGCTTGATCTCTTTGACACCCTCTCGGTTGCCTCTGACAAGCGCCACGGGTCGCCTCGTGTCATCCCCGTCTGTAGACGAGTTGGCTTTCCTCTGCGGAAGACTTGCGGTGACCCTCTTCTTCAACCGCGCATCCTTGCAGATAATCTTGCGCACCTTGGTGCCGTTGAGCCGCGTGCTTGCTTCTTTCCCCTAGAAACAGCGCAGAAAAACACAACAAAACGGTCGGTTGCTACCCGCGCCCCGCTTTGATAGAAGGCGTTTTCCGAGAGCATTCCTGCAACGTAAAAGTTCTGAAGACCCAAATGAGAAGCAGCGAGACCAGACGGAAACTACGTATGGCCCGAACTCGCCGTCTCCAAGGCCCGTGCTGTGCACACGAGACGAGTGTGCAAGGGAGCCGTCCCGGTTCGCAGTATGATCGGTATCGCCGAATCCACATGAGTACGTGAAGCAAAACTAAGCCGTGCCGGAGCCGGGGAATCCTTCAGCGCACAACGTAAAGGGCTGCTCGAGGCGTCATCTAGTCTTCACGGCTTCGCAACGAAAAAGACATAGACAACAAAAACCAGTATCACGAAACAGGTAGATTAGCCCTTGGAATGTAGAGAGATGAGAAATTACCTTTCCTTTTCCGGTGAGACCATCCATGTCCCTGTCCTCTGTTTCGGAGCTGGTGGCACTTTCTTCGACTGTGGTGGAGGGAGAAGCTCGTCCACGTTTGGCCGCGGTTTCGAACACGTCGACAGTAGTTGAGCTGAGTTTTTCAAGCTGCAGGAGACAGCAGTTTCAAAGCACAGCCAGCCAGCCCAGTTACCTGGGGACCTGGAGAGACGAGATTTCTTAAGACTGCACCACTAGGCTGCTTCCAAGAAAGGCCACACGGAATAAGGGCTGGTTTCGACCATCCCGTGTCCCCTTGCTTTCCCGATACATGTTACAAACAGACATGATCCGATGTTTACATATAGACGGCACCTGGGAGGTAGCCTATCCCAAGAAAACGGAACAAGCATGAGTGGCATCTACAAAAGTCTGGAAAAGTGTGTGGCATCGATGTCTATGTAAACGTGTGAACAGCATCATACCAGCGCAAGTAGGCTGAGCGAGTGAACAAGCTCTTTCTCTGATGTTCTGGTACGCAGAGAAAAACGCTACTGGTGGGTACTAAGTACGAAGTCGCTGTAACGCATGTAGCGTGAAACTCTGCACCAAGCGCTGTAACCTGGCTAGATGCTGATGCACCTCAAGGAGCATAAAGCCCGTCCCTCCTGTTGAGGACCCACGTCTTGTGTCAGCTGACGGAGTTCGTGCCGCCGCTTCAGCCTCTCCTGTCTCCTTTTCTCCTCTTCCTTCTCCCACTTGATCGCCGCCTCGTGTCGCGCCCGATGGAGCTTCCGATTATTTTTGCGCGACATCTTTTTGTCCAGTAATGCCACCTCACTGTCTCTTTACTAGGAACAGGACCGGCGAAAAGGGGTGCTCCGCTAGGAGGTGTGACTGTTGCAGAAGTGGACAGGACCCAAAAGCTATACCCGGCTCGTTAGATATGGACCCCACAGCTGGTCTACGCGGACACACGTTTGAGCTTGTGTGTGTACACTGATCTCATTGTGGTTTTCTCGTGAAGATCGCCGGCCCCACTCGTAGCAACACCTGGTGTCGGGTATCCAGTTCTCGGTTCACGTGGTGGTGGTAAGCCAGTCAGGTAGCAAGAATGGTATCTGACAGGCATCTGCTGGAGAGACCCGTGCCTCCTACTTCAACGAGACTACGAGCGATGGAGCGGGCTGCGTTCGGCCCGCCTGGGTATGAACGATATGGAAGTTTAGAGACTTGCGGACACAGAGCAAAAATCTTTCCACAGTAACCTCCTACCCACAAGAAGGGACACGAGAGCAAAAACGAGGGTGGCGGCCGTGAAAGTGGACAAAGAATGAAGGCTTTCTGTAAGAATGAGATCACGACTCAGAGGCCGCTGTGACCCCAGCATCCGTATCCGAATGAACAGTAAGAGCACAGAGAAGGACAAACGTAACGGGAAAAGGGCACCTACACCAATGCAGACACGGCACAACTGTATGACTCAAATTACCTGAAAAAAAGATGAGCTAAAAAAAAACAGCCTAATCCAAGATACAGGAGCTCTCCTCTTGGGAGAAAAGTTTCACCGTTGGACAGTTTACATGCTGGTTCATCGGGGCATAGAAAGAGCAAACAAGAAGCTGGGTCTCGACGCGCCAGCAGCCGCACGAGAGGCTGGGCGTGCATGCGGATTCCCACTTTTGAGCGACACAAGGACCAGGTCGTCATCCACTGGGATGAGAGGTGGAAGGAGGCTACGTCCCAAGCATCTTTCTTCCGTATACAGGAACGGAGAAGCAGAAACCATGTTTGTTTGGCCGGTTCAATGCGACTTCAGGTTTCTGGGCCGGGAGTCAGAAGGCTAGTCGAGGACCTGGCGACTGTAGAGCCGCATGCACACTCGCCCTCTTGCTTGTTGCTTGTGTCTCCGTGCGGCGGTTCACGGCATGGTCTTTTCTCTTCTGTCGAGTAAACCAGAGCGCCCGAACTGGATCGGGCTGGAATTCTAAACTTGCTGGCTCCGCGCGTTCGGGGATCTCTGCGGTGTCTTGTCTCCGCAGAATGGCAACCACGTTAGTCTCTAGGCGTACCACACTTCGGGTGAGGTGACGTTGCCGCTTCTGCACTTGGTTTCCTTTCTCAGTGTGTTGGGACCAACCGGCGTCCGGACGGTTGCTGCTAAAGAGGTGAGAGGCGCGTTCGGTACGACAGGGCCGCTCACGCCGTGCCTGGGGTCCGTCCTTCACAGCCGTGCAGTGCGGGTGGTGTGTCGTTACCTTTTCTGTTCGCTCAAGCGCTTGTCGGCCCTTTGTTGTCTTCCTTTATGGCGTCCCGTTGTCCCTAGTGTCGTGCTCAGCGTCTCCTCGGCGTTTTAGTGTCTGGCGGTGGTCATCCTGATCCCGTCCAGAATCCGTAGCGCTCTCCTTACAGCAATGACCTTTCCTTCAACTGGTTTTCACTGGGGTCGACACGCCTCTCGGAACTCGCACCACCACAAGCGCCGTCATGGCAACGGCTCATCCGTGTCAGCCGATCCGGCGCCTCTCTCAGTGCTTCTCTTGGACCCCCCAACAATTTCTTTTCCTGCTTTTGCTGCGTGGCTGGTAGGACTCTCTGCCCCAGCAGCCGCAGAGCAGCTCTTTTATGTCGCCCTCCAGCGGGGCACCGGGAACATTGGAAGCGGATCCTCGGCTGCCGAGGCACGTCTGCCCGACGAAATGACTGAACTCGCAGAGGCGACATTGACGTTGCCGCTGGATGAACTAACTGCCGCGTACCGAACCCGTAAACTAGTCCCTCAGCACCGCCAGACCTCTCTGATCATCTTAGAAAAGCTAAATCTGCAACACATCGAGCAGCAGTACCTTCTCTTCGAACTCCTTGCTGACGAAGATGCGTTCGTGGTTCACCCCGTTCAGCCCTCCGCGTGCGCGCCATTGGCTGCGTCAGTGGCTTTGTCGGCTCAGGCAACCCTCAGGCGTCTGTCCCCTGCCGAAGAAGCAGGGTGTAACGAGGAACTGATGCAGTTTTCCTCTCTTAGGCAGATTTCTCGTGATTGTCTTCGGCCAATGCCACTTTGTTGGACTTGTAGTGAAGACCTGTTCTACGAGTTACAGTTCCTGAGTCATGGTCATTGTCATAGTACCTGCAGCGGAGTTGTTCCTTGTTTCTCGTCTACCATGTCGTACAGCTCAAGCTTAGCTATACCTTCGCTTAACCCGAGTGACTGGAAAGCCCTACGGCGGGGGTTTTTTGCGTTGGACGGTTCTCTCCTTTTGCACCTGCTACTTCTTTCTCGTCAACAACAGCAACGTCTGCTACTTGTCGACCCGGGAGGGTCTGTGGGGAGACGGCTTGCCCCCGGAAGCTCAAGAAGCTCAAGTGGGAGAAGGCAACCCTTTCGTCTGCTGATGTCAATTTTCTGGAGAAAGAGAGACCGCGAAGCAGAAAAAGCACTTTGCGCCGCGCTTGCGGGGTCTTCGGGTTGTGCAGTCCCTGCAGTGTACAGACAGATTGAGAATCTGCGGAGAATCTTCAATCACGTTGCTCTGGCGGTGCTTCACCAGCAGAGGCAACTTGCCGAGCAGAGGGCCTGTGCGGAAAGTCAGCGACCCGCTCACTCTCCCAGAGCTGACTGGAAACCGAAGGGCATGGCTTTTTTGACTGCCGCTGTTTCAGCGGCGCCGTCCCACGGCAGCACGGGAAAATGGAATGATGAAGGCCGCACAAGGGGAGAAAGCTGTACTGTCTCCAAGGATGACTTTCGCGCCCCCAAGGGCGCGTGTACAGCTGGGTGCTCAAACATATGTCTGGAGGGTTTTCTGTGTGTGAATACAGGCGATACTCCGGCTGAAGTCGGTGATACCGCTCACGCTTTGGCAACCCGTGTCCATCCTTGCTTTTTCGGATTCACGTGTTGTCCCGGATGTTGTGAATTGGTTCCCCCTCTTGCAGTTGTTGTTGCTGTGAGCCTCCTCTTACCTTCGTTTCTCGGTCCTGCACTGGGCTTCTTGTACTGGCGTACCTGCTTCGTTCTTCACTTCCATATGCAGCTGCCACCCCTCGGCACACGGTCGAGCGAAATCGGAATGGTACCTGCTCGGTCTGCCTCTGCCGGTCGTCACCGTGCTGGATGTTTTTCAGAAGTGCCGCAGGGCAGAGCCCTCCGTTTGGATACCAGCAGATCAGCTCATCTCAGAAGCACGGGTGGGACGGTGTTCGGGAAGAGAGCAAAGAAATCCAGACCACTAAAGACTCCTTCTGTCGGAGTGCACAACTCCGCTGTACGCGACATTGGGCCCTGTTGTTGCTTTTCGTGTGTCGACCAAGTGATCCAGAAATTCCTCTTCTTTGTTTTCGGATCACACAAGGATATCTCCGCCAGGATCTCCGAATCAGTCAGTGGCTTGGGGTGGCTCTTAAGTACCCCACAGGGGCATTCTGATGCGAGACACGACAACAGGTGCGTCGAGGAGGTTAGTGCTGCTCAGGCTGCTGCTACGCTCCAACTGCCATCGTGGTGTATTACAGGCAGTACAGTCGTCGCCAGGCGGTTCAACGTCACCATCGTTAATGGGAAAAGCCGAAGTGGCGCCGCACCTTTCCGCAGCTTCGAAGTTTTGCGCCGGCGCGTTCTCTTTTATGCTTCGCGGGTGAAACGACGTCTTGAGAATGTCGAGGCCGCCGCCGAATTTGAAGCTCGGCGTTCCCACGCTGTCACTTCTGCGCGCTTTCACCATTGTAGTCGTGGACTATCGCTGTGCGTACCATTAGAAGAGAGCGCACCTCTAGCTAGCCGCAGTCCTGCAGTGGGCCGGGGCTCTTTGCTCGGGGGAACGGCAGGACAGTCAACATCAGGAGCCGTAGAGCGCATTCCAGTGGGAGGGCACGCTGTGAAAGAAGCTGAGGAAACAGGAGAGGATGGTGATGCCTTCCTGAGTGAGAGCCCTGCGCCACTGTTGACAGCTAGAGAGCTGCTCGGGGGCCTGTTGGCACTGCTGGCTTTTCTAAGTTGCTTCTCTTCTCAGAAACGTTTTCAATTTTGCTTGATTCATCTGTGGCAACTGGTGGACATTTTGGGATGCCGAGATTTCCAAACATCCGAGCGCTCTGATTCTCTTACGTGTGAAGAACCCCACAGACCCGCGGGTGATCCACCGGTTCGAGATCGGCAAGACCCGTGGCAAGCATTGCGGGAGAAGGCCAAACTTTGTGGGTCTGGAGTCACACCGTCACAAGCAAGCTTGCTGGCAGGCGAAGGCAAGACAGGCCAACGACCTCTCAGTGCAGCTCCTACCTTCAATGGATTTGAATGGCAAGAGAGTGACCTTGCTTCTTCAACCCGAGAGGTGAGGCGGCATCGAGACCGGCGCCGAACCGGCGTCCTACTGTTTTTTGCTGCTTGCCGCGCCGCCATCTTCGAGCTGTTGGCCGAGGGTTCTGCCATTCCCACAGCGAAAGGAAAAGGCCCCACGTGCGAGCAAGTTGCTAACGGGCCAAGTGATGTAAGCGGCGGGAGTCAGACACACGGTGAACGCAGCGCTTTCGGGCATAACGGAAGAGGGGGTGCTGGGACCGGGAGCGAGGCACACTCCCCCCGCAAGATGTTCACGGTAACTGGACGGAAAAGGAAGCAGCAGAAAAGAGACAAAACCAGCGACAAGGTGGAAACCATGAGAAAGATATGCGGTGTAGATGCGGAAGTTGCAGTGGCACGAGTGTTTGTTGAACGGTGCTGCGGGTTTGCAGCTTCTTTGTGTGAGCAACCTCCGCAGGTGTGTGAACAACGTGAGGTAGACAAGCGAAGCGGGGCAGGACCTGCTTGAGTTGCTCACAGTGAATCCCTGGATTCCAAGAACAACTCTAATCTCCTGGATAACAAGGCGCCAAAGCATATCTCGGGGCGCATTCAGGTATGCTGCTGCGACGGACAAACCGCTAGAACGACTGGCTAACTGGGTCCTTCTAGTTCGCAAACTGGCCGCGACAAGTCTTTCCACACGTTGCCGGTAGTCTTCCAGTCTCTTGCCGAATTTGCGTGTTTGCCAGGCCTTCTGTGCGCTCACAGCTGATGACCGCCTGTACGCTTACGAGAGCTACAGTCAAGGGACCGCTGAAATGAGACGGAACGAAAGCCGTAGGTGGATAGTCCGGAGAGCGTGATTTGGTTGCAACAACGCCATCCACAAATTTCACACCCGGGCCACCTCATTCACTCAAGTGCACGGGGTGTGTCGCCCCCCACCTGATCGAGCCAGGTACCGTGCTGCTTTTTTTCCCCAGCCGCGCCGGTTACGTGCGCGCAGAATCTGCTGCGTTCTTCTTTCCTGAGAGCATCTACGGTTTTGATTGACGAGGGCAATATACTCACGCGTAAGGAACGCTGAGATTATCGTTCATGGAGAACCACCCTCGGCGTGCTCAAGCCCGGAGAGCCGTCAGTCTTCGGCGACGCCGCCCCGCTTGGGATGCTGCCTACGCGTGGGGGATGGAGTAAGATCTTCTGCACGGGGGGGCTGTCTTCGCCGCTCTACAGAGACTAAGAAGCCTGAAAATGAGATGCCATCTACCAGAGCCGCGGACACTTTCTTCGAATGTGTCAAGCGGAGTCAGCAGTGTTTCAGCTTGGCGTGAAGTGTATCCGGGGTGTCACTCTTGCTCATGCAACACGGCCGTGACGTTTCTTGGTGCGGGACCCTGGTGCGGATTTGTCGCGTCCCAGCCACAGTCGGTTCTTCTGTTTTGCAGGCTGTGACAGCGTGACAGGGTTAGCTTATGAATAGACATTTGCCCGTGGCCAAATAAGACAACTTCTGGCGAAGGCCAGTTGTATTCTACTGCTCCATTTGTTGATTGATTCGTTTGTGCTGTCCGCCATGTTCTGTTGAAGCCACTCATGTGGAAGCGTGTCGTGGACAGGGCCCTAATCCCGAACGGTCCGGTACTCTTCACCCGAAACTTGAATAGCACAGGTTTAAACAAGAGCAAGCACAGTACCTAGCACGGACACAAGCAATATTTTTCCCACCCGCGCGAGAGCACAACAAAAGCGCGGCCAACTCATCAGAGTGTGACTATTTCTTGGCACAACAATGGCGCGCCTCTTACCCGAGGTTATTACAGTACATCTATGCGCTGGTGCACGAACCCGTTTTCGCGTTGTGCCTCGCCGATTTCTCGTCGCAGATACATTTGAACACGTACTCTACGCGTCCGCATCCACACGGGCCCACACATGCTTAGGTGTAGCGGCAAGAGGGAGCGCTACACGTCACCGGGTGCTCGACCGGACTCTGTTGGAGTTCATGTTCTGCATCGGCTTATTGCCCGGAAAGACATAGGGCTTCAAAAAAGTGTCTTTCCATCCGAAAGAACAGAACAAGTTGGCTCGCTGCTAACTGGAGTTTGGCGCCCTGCCGGAACACCACGACGCAAGCTCTTGTAGCTCTCCAGTTGAGAGCTCTCCTTCCCACGAACTACCGCTCGAACTTGCATCTAAGGCATGGACTGTACACGTATGGAGACGGAGAGCACACTCTCCGACACTCTCCCCAGACCCGTTTTGTGTGTCGACCGCGGCTAACATCTTCCGTAAAGCCCGGAAGCGGGACTCGAGTTTGGTATGAAACATAACCGATTATGACTCCGTCGGAATCTTGATAGCAGCGCCCCCGACCACTTCGCATGTGAACAATACTCGCATAAGAAGACCCGTCGGACGGACCCCCAGTGTCACACAAAGGTAAGAACTCCTGAGACAGCTGTCCGGCGCCTAGGGGACCCGAGAAGCATACCCCGACACGGCCGCAGAAAAAGGCTTTTTCTTTTTCAGAACGTCTCCAACAGCCTCTTCTCGATTCCCTGCAGACCAAATTCATGAGTCTGAAGACGGCGAAAAGAAAAAAACGGAAGACGTCGTGCCCGTCAGTCAAGCGAATCCCCTTCAAAGACTAACCACGAAACGGAGTGAAAACACACACGCACGTTTCCCTGGCTTTGTCACCTCTGCAAGGCTACTGGAGTGCTGACCACCTCTGTGCGAGTGGTAGCGTAAGTTCCCCACGATGAAGGAAGTTCAAAAGTCACACTCTACTAGACGTCAACAGCTTTTTTACAGGGGTTACCATTTCTCCCGCCGCTTACTTCTTTTGTCTCTTGCTTGATCAGATGACCGAACATAACACCAACGAGCTCTGCATAGGGCCCTATCTCGAAGAGAAAGCAAGGGTCACTTCTTGACTAATGACCACTCGAGTAGGAATGAAGGCGCAACAAATCATCTTCTACCACTTGTCTGCACGTAGTCGAAACAGCGGTGGAGCCAAGTGTCTGTTTCAATGAAGTGACTTCCCAGTACAGCTACCCCGCCTAGTACACCCTTACCGCAATCTCCAAAGCTTCGCGTTCCTGGGTCAGCTGCTTCTTATGATCCGGTCCCCCCATCCCGGGCATGGCCATCATGGGAGGCATAGCTGAACGCCGGAGCCGCGCACGAAACAAACGTAGAAGTAGGGTTCGACGGCTTCACAGACAGACACTCAGGTAAGGTTCAGCTGTTCATCTTTTTTAACCAATCCAAAATGCCCAACTTCGACACCAGAAAGGAGTCGTCAACTGAGAGCAACAGTGACTAACCGACAACAAATAGTCCACAGAGCGCTGTAGTACAGGGTGTGCACGAGAAGACGAGAACGATGACCCACAGCTTCTTCCGCTGAACGCTTAGTATGTCAGGGCCAGTCAGGCAACGCATGCGTTCATGTCCACGACTGCATCTGCATGACAGGCGGCCCACACTCTGGCCTGTTGAGTTACGCAGTGGCGCTTGGCCAGTCTGCAGAACCGCGGTCGTTTCTCTGTTCAGGCCATCCATCCTGCGACTGCAATGTCAGACCCACGCCGCACCTGCGTCCATCATCATGAGGGCCCGAACCCCCGACTGCTCTTCCCGGCCGCTTCGTCCCTCTGCAAGCGGCTGAAGCTGCTGCTGTTCGGTAGATGACCACAGCGCGGAGCAAAGGAAAATGAGACCCGAGCTGCTCAGCATGATCAAGAAATACCTGCACAAGAAGACATTCGTCCAACGGTATGGGTGCTGAGTTGCCCTGCATCGCTGACGAAGATTCGACTGACATCTCCACGCAGCGGCCATCATATGGCTTCTTAACGGATAGACAGAATCAGAGAAGATTCGACTGGCAGTGCAGCTGCCATATCGAGAGCGTTAAGATCGCCTCCACGCAGTGTCCATCATATGGCTTCTTAACGGATAGATAGTTTCAAATCCTACTCGTCACCCAGGACAAAACCACGCCCGCCACACCGGAGTTCTCTGAAGACAACCGACCCAGCTAATACTGACTGACGGCGTGCTCACTCAACTCCGTGACAACGAGAAAAGAGATGGCTAGTCTACCGCTCTACAAATCCCGCCACTTGCTGGAGCGAGCACCCATATCTTCTCTAATGGAAAATGGATGGATGTATCGACACGCGCGTATGAAACGTATACACGCACGCAGATGAGAGGCAACTCTAGAGAGATCTCTGATCTGAGGCGAAACAACTGAAGCAAGGGGGACAAGAAAAAAAGGATGCCACCGCAAATTCATCCCCGGGCATCCACGAGCGATACGTCAGGTATCCTCCGCTCTTTTAACACCGAAATGAAGCAGAAAGCAGGACAAGCCTGAAGAGGAGCTACAGAACCAGACGAATACTAAAGTAACGATACGCGAACACTGTGACACTCGAAAAGGTACTGTCGCCACTGCGGCATAGGCAAGCCCCTGACTGGCCTCGGCTCCAAAGAAGATCAGCGGGAATTTACCAAGGTACAGCGACAGCCCCGAGACGAAGGAAGAAACACCGAGAGGCTGATTAATCATCCCGACACCACCATATGGAGCGGTCTTCACTACAAGAAAAAATTGGCGAGGAAGGTAACAACGCCAAGAAGAACATGAATGATCGCGCCGGCTCCAGAAGTGCATCAAGTACGCGGATACATCCGCATGTGGAGCTGCAGAAGGAGAGGTATACAAGTGCTACACGTGTGAGAATACCGGAGATATGGTAACTGAGAAGATGCAATTTCAGATCACACCCGCAAGTCGCACGAGCATGCCCTGTGTGACGCTGCCTGAAATACAGCAGCATAGCCACATGCGTGGCACCTGAGCTCACCAAGAAAGAGACGAAACGTAAGTCACGTCCAGAGAAGGCAAATCAATGCCGCGTTGCAGCATTGACTTGAAACGATACGTTAAAGGGAAAGGCATCTTTGCTGGATCACATCCAAACACGGAGTCATCATGAGAAACTGCTGGGAGAAGAAACTGAAACGACCGATCAGAGACATGCGAACTCTACTGAAAAGGAGACCCAAGAGAGAAGGCAGAACATCATCTTTGCTGCTACGCAACGAACCCACGATTCATCAGTTTTCCCAACAAGGACTGGTTCATCTTATACAAGCAGGAGAAGAATGGGAATTGATATATGAGAAACGGCGATGAGCATGACGCAGAAGAAGGCGACGTCCCTGAAACTGATGGAGTACCCAACTGACCAATTCACCCCCCACCTTCTCACTTCCACTGTCGGGGATACGATCCTTCCGCTAAAACTCAAAACCCGAATACAGTATTATACTGACGTGACCTGTGTTCACGCACCCACTCACTGGCCCGTCAAAACGCGTCTGTGCGCGACAGTGACTGACGATTCCCTCGTAAAAAGAGGAACGCACTGCGCTAGATGTTAAGCTAGGTACGGCCCCAATAGACCTCACACGACTTAACCACCGATGCTGAATTCAGCAGCGGGCCTTCTGCTATCCTTCCAACTGCCAGCTTGGCACGTCTGCTCCGTTTAAGGTCTAAATAAGAAAATAAAGCGACCCTTTGTTCGGAACAAGCGTTACACACACCATTTAACCCGCAGCGACACTGCCGCGGCACCGCCTTGCCAGAGAGTGGCGGCTCTGCATGTGCAAAGCAGTAACTCTGTACACCGGATACACACGGATATCAGTATGGCACGAGAAGAGGACTTTCATCAGAGTGACGCGCACTCCGGTATCTTGCATTGCTTACCAACCAAGAAATCAGAGAACAGGTAGTTGATGAAATACGCCATACCGCCTTGCAAAATGATGAAGGACATCTGGCTTTTCAACATTCCCATAGTCTGCGTTGGGTCTGCCACATATAAGACACGAGGGCCACATACCGATGAGTTCACCCTTGGCTGGCAGCAGTACTCACCGCTCCCGTCCCCTGGTGGAGAGAAGTGCATATAGTTGGCATGCAGAGCGAGACAAGTGGAGGTGGAGAGAACTGGTCTGGAAATATATCACTACAGAGGGAGACGAGAGAAGTGAGACCACGGAAACCGCCTCACTTCGAACGTGTAGAGACGGACGTGCATGGCACTACGAGTTGTCACCCACAAAACGAGAATCCCAGCTTACTGCGTGCGTTTTGTGTTAGAATGAGAGCATGTCCGTTCAAAGGGCTCTACAACTCTCTGTAGAGTTCGTGTCTGGGCTGCGGGTCACCCACTTCTTCTATACTCGTCTGCAACAACAGATGCCTAAGTAGAGTAACCAGGGTGATTTCCACACAGGCACGGTATCGTACACGGGGGTACTGTGCAAAGCTTTGGAGAGGTCCCCACTCGGTCCTCCCCACACCGATTCAGTTTAACAAAATCCAGGCAATATCCACAGTCCACCGCAGTCTGAGCGACAAGACCAACCCCGTCTGCGACATACAAGAGGTCTAATCGGGGATGCTACCGATGGCTACTGCTGACCGTGAAAAGAAACAAGAGCAGGACGGGGTACCTTGTTTAGCGAAAGACTCGAGTGTCTTCATGGGATTGTTCTGCGCTCCCAATTCGCGAATAAGGGTGGATAAAAGGCCTCGCTCTCGGTCTGTATAGTAGGAGACCCGGCCAGAAAACGCAGCGGAAGAAAGTATACGCCCGTTTGCACCCCTGAGGACTCCCGAGCGCTGCAGCAAAGAACTGGAAAGCAGGTAGTCCAGCAGAGAAAAAAAAGATGCCGATGTATTGCAGACAGCAGTGATGCTTGAACAGATCCCGGCCATCCATTACCTACATCTTAAACCTTTAGTGGCGGCACTAGTACAGTCTTCCAGCACCGGGGTACGACGTACATCGGTTGACTGCTATGACGCTGCAACAGTGCTTCGTCTTCACATCCTCGAACTATGGAAGCACAGCTGTAGACTTTCGTTCCTCTTTCGAAGACAATTACCCTTTCCGGCGGACGTATCGCCACAGCACATACACGTCGGAAACGCCCGCCGTACGAAACCATATCTACACGGAGGCATCATCACTGCTCGTCGATAAGCTGGATGCAGATTGCATTCGTGTGCAGGCGCCCCGTCCCACGATTGCATGCATTCTGTCCACGCACTTTATCTGAACTCGTTGGAGATCTGGAGACCGAGGCGTACGGACTGCCGCCGCCAAGTTTTGCCTTAACACCGAGACAAGGGTCACGGCGAGGAAGATGGGAAAAAGGACGTACACCGCTATGCGGTCGTCAAGCATTACCACATCCATTCTGCTGTCCCTACCACGTCCGCGGACTGAGTACCCGTTTGCTTGGTCTAAGCCACTTTTTCGAACAGAGGAACAAAGCAAGAAAGACCAGACAATAAAGCAACGTGTTTGAATCCAGGCGCCCCTGATACGCCCTTGAGATCCCTCATTTGCGACTGCGCCGGCAGCCTCGCCTTACGCAACTCCTCAAACACCCCACGATTTCAGAGCCGAACTCCCCTTTGGAGCTTCCCTGCAGAATATCGACGGCTGCTTAGAAACGGGAAGTCGAAACGGAGAGCAGCACTGCCTCCGCGGCACCCACTTCTCCGGGGCCCTGCTTCCAATAAGCCCTCCCAACCATGAAGCGGCAGCTGGGCGGCCTATTTCTGTATCACCAAAGTGCACGGGAGCAAGAAACACCGCAAGCGACGCAGGTGTGCGGAGTCTGCCAGATAGATGACGGAGGAGGAAAGCTTGAAATCTTGTCTGTAAACAGCGTCTTGACAGGAGTTCGACTTCGAGCGAACAACAGGCTTGTAGAGGGACAACTACAATAAAGTTCCACTCCGAGCCGTAAAGCACACGGTCTCCAGGACTCGCAGAAAACAACGCAAAGGCATTCGGACGGACAGACACGAAGGGGGAGTCAGCGCCATATTCTCGCTAGTACAGCGGTGTTTTCGTCTCTGCTTGCATGCGCGCCCATGGTGGGTCGGAACTACCTGGACACTTTGGTCACCTGTTTGGCGCGCAGGTCGTACGGGCTGTCTGGAGAAGCGGAGCACGTTACTCGTACTCACATGAAGACCACTCTCCGTAGCCGATGCTTCGCTCTGCAGCGCTGTGCGCTGTGTGGGCGTGGTAAGTTGGTTTGGCACGCCGGAGGGACTACGGCCGCTGCTATGTAGACGGAGAGACAGTTACAAGTACTAGCCGTAGTCGTTTCCACTGAGTAAAAGGATCTTCAGCACCACTCAACGTTACACACCAATCTGCGGAGCAGCTGCTGCGCCATGCATCCGAGCTGAGTGCAATTCACATGTAATACGTCATCGTTCTCGTGAACTGGATGAAGGAGCTATCACGCACGCTCCGCGGAACTACTCTTGACTTCTGGAGTTTTCTGTCCGGGTTGTCACGATAGGGTGTCGGGCTAGACACGGCGCGCCTCTTGATGCCTCAAATGTGCCTCAGTGAGATTGTTTCCTGTACACTGGCCCGAAAGGCTGACATGCTGAACCGCACGCAATTTAGGGACGAGGACTATTCGACTAAACGCATGTTCATCGGGTTCTCTAGTCAACCGCTGGCACGCACGGGAGTAACTTGGATTTGTATGTGGTTTGCACGGAATGCTGTGCAGCTCAGGAGTTGTCCGGATCCTGGTACCGTAAATCGGGAGGCGTCTTTGGCTCTGGTGCCAAGCAGTGAGCATTTCTAGATTTCAGCGCTATAGCGGGAAAAGGCAGTGCTGCGCAGACTTGGAGTGGGCATTCGTTTTTGCGGCACTGTGGCTTCGCATGAGTTCCATGTTCTCTCGGCTTCAAAGGAGGAACGGCATTGACCGCACATCGTGGGGGGCGTCGATTAGCCGCAGAGACGCAGCAAGAGGATCCCTGACCAGCACGGACACGAAGTGCGCATGTGGGGAAAGGAGGGCTAGACGACGTTCAGTCGAAAGAGACCCCAAGCCGACCTCGAATGCCTTGAACAACTACATGTTTTGCTTTAAAGACGGCAGCCACTTGAGTGAGCACCAGAGTTACGAATGCCGCATCTAGCAAAGTCGTTGTCTCTAAGAATGGGGCCCAGGAAGATTTTCCCGCTAGTCGGAGAACGCAGGTTCATCCTGTAGCGTGCTACCAGCTCTGATGGATGACCCACCCGTGCAGCGGTAAACAGGTAAACAGGCTAATCGACACGCGTTATTTACGGAGCTAGAGCGGACGGCAGCTCAAAGGGCAGAAGTCACGGGTTGGCCGTACAGCTAACAATAGCACGGGACAGAAGACTACCAATAAGGTGAAAGTCACGTCCTCTTCAAGCAGTGCTTGGGATCCCCGACAGAAGTAAGACGTGACTGCAGCAAAGCCTCACGCAGCAGACCAACCGTGGCAGCGATTTGGATGAGCGCTCACGCACTCCGGACATGCTCCCATGGCTTGCTATAGTACTCTCCAGCGTCCCAGACAGGTGCAGAAGCTTCGAGTACGAGAGCAACCAACCAGCGTGGTCAGCTAAGAATGCTATTAGATTTCAGAAAGAAAAGCCGGTTGCGCGGAAGTTGTTAAAGGTCTGCCGAATCGCGTAGACAGGAAGCCGAACAACGTAACTCTCGCCAGTAGCGGGCGCATTTAACTGGCCTCGGACAGCAGCACCCAATCAGGTATAATTGCGCAGGCCCACCCCAAGAAGAAAGCAACCTGCCAAACATCAGAAAGAGAGACCTGCGAGTAGGGCACAGCAGGCCGAAACACAGAATGGGGAAACGACCAAATATCACGAGCTCACTCGCACGCGGGAGCACTGTTACCGGCTTGATTCTACAGGGGACTGCCTCTGGCTGGACCTGGCGCTTCTTCCACGCTCCGCTCTAAGCACATCGCTTACCCCCTTACGGCTGGTAGCTTACTGTCCCTTTCGTTGAGTATGCTCTTGTAAGTGGCACAGACCGCGTGAAGGTTGTTGGGACCCCCGAGTCACTCTGTAAACACAAAAAGAAAGGCGCTCTGTCTTTTCCGGCTCCCCTTTGCTTGACAACTCTACTGGAGACAGCTAGCGGGTAACACCGTATGGCGGACCGGCCCTCACGATTCGTCCCTTGATAATCCCTGGCCGGGTTCTTCGGACTTGGAGCCTCCTGTTGCGCCGCCCCCGCGAAAGCGCTTTCTCAGAGACGTCGGTATGTTACAGAGACAAAGTGTAAGCATGGTTTGCTTGTAGGGGCAAGGCAGCAAACTAGTGGTGAGTCGTTGAGCGACCGTGAGGACAGCCGTCATGATTCTAAAGTGGCCGGATCACTGCCCGGCCCTCTCTCCAGGGGATGAGTGTCTTCTGGGCAAAACTCGAAAAGAGCTTAGTTTCGCTGGTTTTCGTTATGCCTTCTCCGCGGGCCATTTCCTTCCTGGCACTGAGAGAAGGGGGAAGGCCTGAGGCTCGAAGTGCCTACATACTGTCAAATGATGGAAGTCAGCAGCAGCTCACATGACCTCACACATCGCCTACTCTGCACATCGTCTCTTACAGAAGCGATAAAGGCTTAGGCACTTTGCAGGCACGAGTAGTGGTCTCTGTATTCTCCGCGTGACTGCAAATCTGAGAATTTTGTTTGAGAAGATTGCATTTGCTAGATTGGGAGAAGAGACCAATGTCCTCTGTCCACCTCGTGCCACAACACCTTCAGAACCGCACGGACAACTTTATAGGGAGTAACAGTTCTCTTCCCATCCTCTGGTTTACAATGTCCGGTGCGAACCAATCATTTGTTCGGAAAGGTTACTTTTGTTAGGCTAAGGATCCAGGAGCCAGGGTGCCAGAGACAAGTCGGAAGAAGGAGTCAGACCCGTAGAGGGGGCAGGCGACCGTCGCCCCAAGCGTTCCTCGAGGAAAGACGACACCAGAACCCAGTGGAGGGGTCAGTCTGACAGACCTGTTTCATTCAAGGTTTGTCACGACAGCACTGGCAGTTGCTACCGGATTGCGAAATAGCTGGCTGAAAACAACCAACAAAGAAGCGCCAACATAAGCTAGCATCAGGCATCGGACACCGTGCGGAAATAACCGAAGAGACGAAAGTCAAACTTTCGAGTATCCAACTACACCATGAGGGGCGCTGTTGCCGTACGGTGAAAATTCTAAAGGACACGCTAACGGGCACGTGTAAGGACCAGTTCTTCGTTGAGCGTCTGTTCCTCGGCATAAGCAAGTTCAAAAAAAAAAATCCACAGGTCTACCTGGGGGCGGGTAGCGCCGTCTTGACGAATTAGGTAAAACATCGCTTGCCAAAGTTCGCGCGGCTGGAACCCAAAGTCAAAGGACTACTGCCTGTGTAGGCTTTTGTTGCAACGTCTCCCCAACTCTGCGGGCAGATTCGACGGTTGTCCGACGATTGCCCGTCGCTGTCCATAGCCTGTTCCTTGCGGGTCGGCAACACCTCCTCCCGTAGGGTCGGCAGCTAGGCGGACAACGGGGGTGTTCTGCCATATATCACCAGCATGCTGCTCCTTGCCTGCAACAAACACGGTCACACCCCTGCTCCGCAGGAACGAGAAAGAAAAAGACGCTTTCACTTCCAGTTCTTCGCGGTTTCTTGATTCTTACCGCTCGAAACAATCTCCTTTTCACTCGGTGCACAGCATCTCTGAGTTTTGTGCCGGCTTCTCGTGTTAGGCATACACTTCGCAAGGCCGGGCCGGTGTTCGCAGCTCCGATTGGAAACGGCGAGTCAGCGACAAGCTATCGATGACCGTCCAGCCACTGCGCGGCATCCCGGTATCGCTTGAAACACGGCAAGTACACGACACGACTCCAGGCATCCAGTCAGCCTCACTTCTTAGCTCCGTATCCCAGCAGAGCTTTTTGTTTTTTCGGCGATTGTGGTTGAAAAAAGGTGGTTGAGCCCTTTCTGCTTTGTTCCGCTTCCTGCGGGTTAGGAACTTGTTGTGGACTACCGTTGCTCCTGGTGAACCGTGTGAGCGAGCCGCCCAGCTGTGAAGTGCGCCGCCACTTGTGGTGTTGTTCACCGTTCCCATCGCCAAAACCCACTGCAGAGCTCTGAAGTGCGGGACTGTACTGACATTCTTGCATTTCTCTCGCCATGGCAGGGCCTTTGACGCTTCAACAGCAAGTTGCCGCCATGCCACTCGCGGCCGGCACTCGCTCGACGAGCGGCGCTGTGTCCGGGAGCGACAGTGTCGGTTGGAGTCGTGGGAGCAGCGAGGCCAACTCTGAAATCTTTGTGTTTCCCGGCCGTATGGCACAGGTAATCGGTTGCCGTGTGGTCGAAGACCCTTCGCAGAAGGCCTGCACGTCTTCATCGAAGGCGGCCAAGCGCCCTTCGGCTCCTCGTCCGCAACCGCGTCCGATGCACCCTCGGGCGAAAAACGCCGCAATCGCCTCTCACGCGGCTGCAGTCGCAGCATCCAAGGCGTCCACGTTTGCTT